>NC_091579.1:21795519-21800519 GCF_042767895.1 Penaeus vannamei
ACTAAAAATAGAAAAATGGAGAGAGGGAAAAGATGGGAAAAGAGAGGATCAAAAAGAGATGGGAAGAGAAGGAGCAACAGATGGAGAGAGAGAGAGAGAGAGAGAGAGAGAGAGAGAGAGAGAGAGAGAGAGAGAGAGAGAGAGAGAGAGAGAGAGAGAGAGAGAGAGAGGGTGTAAGACGAGGAGAATAATAAGAGAGAGACAGAAAGAAAGGATAATTAAGAGTATACGAAGAGAGAGATGGGGGAAGTAGAAGAGAATAAAACACCAATGGGGAAACAAACACAGCAAGAAATGAGAATTATAGATAGCAGGTTAAGACAGATACACACACAAAAAAAACACGCACACAAACACACACACACAAAACACACACACACACAAAGAAACAAACACACACAAACAAACAAACAAACAAACAAACACGCACACAAACAACCAAACAAACAAACAAATATACCCCCACAGCCCCCCAAACCAACAAAACATAAAAGGCACAAACCACAAAAGATAATAATAAATCCTCTATAGGAAAAATAAATCGAGATAGCGAGTGTTTCTCCAGTTCATCCGGGACTCCTCAAGACGTTCTTTTGACCGACCATCTTCCCGCTCATTTGCGCCTTGATTTACAGCGATGGGTTGCGAGGTCCGTTTTCGTCTCCGTAGTTCGTGGTCGCTTCGAAATAAGTGGTATTGCGGTAGTCTGTTCTCGTTGTGTTATTGCGTGGGTGTGTTTGTTTCTAGTTCTACCTCCTTTTCTTTTTTTTTCTTTTTCTATTTGTTATTTTCCTTCTTCTTTTTTCTTCTATTGCCATTATCATTATCAATAATGTGACGTTTTTTAAATCAAGTGCAAAGACAAAAAGAAAAGATAAGTGTAACATAAACAAAAACAAGAAAACGATATTGTGTTAGAATTAATATCCCTTATCAATTTCCGAGATAACAATAAACAAAGGAACACAGATCACGCACAGAACACGTACAGAATACGTTCAGAACATGAATAGAACACGTACAGAACATGCACAGATTATGTACAGAACATGCACAAAACACGTACACAACACGCAAAGAACACGTGCACAACATGCACAGAACACGTATAGAACATGCACAGATTATGCACAGAACACGTACACAACATGAACGGAACACGTACACAACACGCACAGAACGATTACGGAACACACAACACTTGCATTTTAGTCCCCGTGCCATTATTGGTATGTGAGATGTGACAGCTTGCATCCCTCCCCATACCTTGAGGGCACTTGCTCGAAGGTATTTTGGTTGAGTATTTGTTGAGGGGAAAGGGGGGGAGGGGGGGGGGAGGGAGAGGGAAAAAGAGGGATGGAGAGGGAGTGAGGGGAGGACACGGGGGCTGGCGAAGGGATAGGAGGAGGACGAGAGAGAGAGAGAGAGACAGAGAGAGAGAGAGAGAGAGAGAGAGAGAGAGAGAGAGAGAGGAGGGAGGGAGGGAGGGAGAGAGAGAGAGAGAGAGAGAGAGAGAGAGAGAGAGAGAGAGAGAGAGAGAGAGAGAGAGAGAGAGAGAGAGAGAGAGAGAGAGAGAGAGAGAGAGAGAGAGAGGGAGAGAGAAGAGAGAGAGAAAGAAGACAGACAGAGAGAGAGAGAGAGAGAGCGAGAGAGAGTTTGTGGCAAGAAGTGACGGTGACGAGGTATCAAACCACAATCTTGCTGCTCTCAGGAGATGTGAAGATGTCCTTATCTGATAACAGAACAGAATAAGGAATAGGGAGGAGCGAGAAGCAGAAGAACGGAGAATTGAGAGAGAGAGAGAGAGAGAGAGAGAGAGAGAGAGAGAGAGAGAGAGAGAGAGAGAGAGAGAGAGAGAGAGAGAGAGAGAGAGAGAGGGGGAGGATGGACAAAAAGGGGAAGAAGGCGGCAGAAGGGGAAAGACCAGTGGTAAAGGGGGAAAACGGTTTGATGATAAAGAGAGAGAGAGAGAGGAGGGAGGGGGGAAGTGACAGACCGTATATGGAAACACGTGTTGTTCGCCCCTAAGGGATTTGGGATGGTAGAGAGTGTGCCCCCCCCCCCAACCATCCCCCCCTCTCTCCTTCCTCCCTCTCTCTCTCTCTCTCTCTCTCTCTCTCTCTCTCTCTCTCTCTCTCTCTCTCTCTCTCTCTCTCTCTCTCTCTCTCTCTCTCTCTCACTCCTTCCACTCCTTCAGACTCTCACTCCCTTTACCTACTCACTCTCTTCCTCCCTCCTTCCCTCCCTTCTTCCTTCCTTCCCCTTCCCTCCTTCCCTCTTTCCCTCCCTCCTCCTTCCCTCCCTCCCATTCTCCTTCCCTCCCTCCATTTCTCCTTCCCTCCTTCCCTCCCTCTCTACTTCCCTCCCTTTCTCCTACCCTTCTTCCCTCCCTCCCTCCCTTCCTCCCTCTCTCCCCCTCTCCTACCCTCCTTCCCTCCCTCCCTTTCTCCTTCCTTCCCTCCCTCCCTGTCTCCCGCACGAAGAGGGAGGAGAGAGGAAAGAGTGAAAGAGTGAAAGAGGTGGGAAGAAGGGGCGGTTACGATGGTTGGCTTGACGTATTTTCGGTCCCTTTTTACGTCAAGTTATGCAAATGAGATGTTAATAGAGTTGGTGTTTTTTTCCTCCTTGTACTTTATGGTGCTTAGTTTGTCAGGTGGGAGTTGGAAGGGATCGGGGTGGGGTGGGGGGTGGGGGGTGGGGGTAGGCTTTAGGTCCTTCGTCGCTGAGGTATTTTCAGAGGATTATATTTCACTTCTTTTTCTTTTTTTATTCTGTTTTCTCTTTCTTTACCTCTCTCTCTCTCTCTCTCTCTCTCTCTCTCTCTCTCTCTCTCTCTCTCTCTCTCTCTCTCTCTCTCTCTCTCTCTCTCTCTCTCTCTCTCTCTCTCTCTCTCTCTCTCTCTCTCTCTCTCTCTCTCTCTCTCTCTCTTCTCTTTCTCTCTCTCTTTCTCTCTCTCCCTCTCTTTCTCTCCTTCGCCGTCTTCTCTTTCTCTTTTTCCTTTTTCTCCCTTTTCTTTTCCTTCTCCTTCCCCATTTTCTTCTCTTTCTCCCTCACCTTTTCATACTCATTCTCTTTCTCCTTCTCTTTCCACTTCTCATTTCCCTTTTCATTCTCATTTTCCCTCTCCTCCTAATTCTCCTTCTTCTCTTTCTCCCTCTTCCACTCTTTCTTCTTCCTAATCCTCTCCCTCTTCGTCTTTGTCTCCTCCCTGACCAGCTGGAGTTTTAATATATAATTTCTCCTTTTCCTCTTTGACCGCGGAACAAATTGATTATAATACAATCCATGCAAATAAAAGGTTGGAAAAAATACATGAAAACAAGGCCACGGGTAGCTTTTCATCTTTTCAAATTCTTTCATTTTCTTTCTGTCTCTCTCTTCCTCTTTCATTTTCTATATTTCTTCCCTTTCTTCGTCTTTCGTCAATACTTCCATTTGATTTTCCATCTCTTTGTTTTTTTTTTGGTTTCACTACCGATCATCTCTTCCCTAATCGTCTTCTTCCCTTTGTCTAACTTCTCTTCTTCTCCGTACCGAAAGAGCGAAAAGGAATTGGAGGAAAAACGAAAGAGAGGGAAATGGAGGAGCAATTACACGAATATAAAACCAAGATAAGAGGAGAGAGAGAGAGAGAGAGGAAGGGGGGAAAGGAAGCCACAAGGGAAATGATAAGAGAGCGTAATACGATCGGATGATAAGAGATGGAGGGGGAAGAGAATGGGAAGAGGGAGAGGGGAGATAGGGAGCGAGGAAGGAGAGAGAGTGTTATGAATTGGCAGAGATGGAGAGAGGGAGGGAGGGAGAGGCAATATAAATGGAGAGAGAGAGAGAGAGAGAGAGAGAGAGAGAAAGAGAGAGAGAGAGAGAGAAGAGAGAGAGAGAGAGAGAGAGAGAGAGAGAGAGAGAGAGAGAGAGAGAGAGAGAGAGAGAGAGAGAGAGAGAGAGAGAGAGAGAGAGAGAGAGAGAGAGAGAGAGAGAGAGAGAGAGAGAGAGAGAGAGAGAGAGAGAGAGATCGGGCATTTAAGAGATCATAAAAGGAGATACACTAAAATACGTATACATGTGAGAGAACGACATATGAAAGGGGGAGATAAACAAGATAGTAATGAAAGAGATGGATCGATAGAGAAGGTAATAAAAGGATAAGGAAGGGAAAAGGTGAATAGATGATGGAGAATTGGAATACTAGGGAAAAGGGAAGGGAAAGGGAGGGGAAGATAGGTGTTTAAAGTGACCACGCCCTGTGTGTGTGTGTGTCTGTGTGTGTGTGTGTGTGTGTGTGTGTGTGTGTGTGTGTGTGTGTGTGTGTGTGTGTGTGTGTGTGTGTGTGTGTGTGTGTGTGTGTGTGTGTGTGTGCGTTTACGTGTGTCTGTACGTGTGTGTGTGTGTGTGTGTGTGTGTGTGTGTGTGTGTGTGTGTGTACGTGTGTGTGTACGTGTGTGTGTGTGTGTGTGTGTGTGTGTGTGTGTGTGCGTACGTGTGTGTGTGTGTGTGTGGATGTGTGTGTGTGCGTTTACGTCTGTGTTTACGTCTGTGTGCGTGTGTGTATGGGCGTTTTCTTATGGGTACATCATTATTTCTTAAAGTTTGCGCGTGCCCGTGTAAGTACGCATAATGTGTATGAATATCTTAAACTCCAAGAATGAGTTAAGGCGGAAAAGAAGCGAAAAACGAAAATTTTCCTCTCCCTTTTCACTTAATCTGGTTATACGCCACACGACTTAAAACCACTTAAGCGACTCCTTAATGTGGCCATCAGGAAGTCTTTGTATGCCCCCACCCCCACCCCACCCCCCCACCCCCCACCTACGCGTCCCCCTGACTCCCTTCTCCTAACCCCTTAACTCCTCCTCCCCCCCCGCCCCTAGCACCTCCGCTTCCCCCCATCTCTAACCCTTTAACTTTTCCCTTCCTGTTTTTTTCCTCTTCTTCTTCTCTCTACCTTACCTTCCTTACTGCTTACCTTTTCCCTTCCCTTTGCCTCTTTCCCCTTACCTTTA
>NC_091579.1:21805519-21828019 GCF_042767895.1 Penaeus vannamei
GAGGAAAGGAAGTAGTAAGGAAAGGAAGGAAAGGAAGGAGACGGGGAAAGGAAAGTGGGAAGGAAGGAAGAAAAGAGAGAAGAGAGGGAGGGGGATGGAAGAAGGGGGTTAGGAAAGAAAAGGAAGAAGGGAGAGAAGAAAGAAGAAAGTAAAGAGAAAAGAAAGAAGGAAGAAATGAGAGAAGAAAGAAGGAAGAAAAGATATAAGAAAGAAGAAAACAGAGAAGAAAGAAAGAAGAAAGAAGGAAGAAAATGGACTAAATGCGGGGTCGAATGAATAAAGGAAAGGCGTGGAGGAAGGAAGGAGGCGAAGGCAGGAGGCGGGAAGTACATCACCCTTCTCCGCGGATCCTAATGCGAGTTGAAGGACAGTTCGCCGGAGGAAATCGAATAATTGGGAAATGAGTGATCCTCCTCCTTCACTCCTCTCCGCCCGCGGCCACGTGCCGGGCGCCGGGCCACTCGCCGACGCGCGACCAGGGGCTTCCAGCGGCGCGGGCGGGTGGCGCCCCTGCCCGCTCCCGCCCGGTTCTGGCACGCGGCCTTGTCTGTCTGTCTGTTTGAGTTATCATGCCTCTTTCTTTATCTGGATAGGGAGCTAGTACTTCTCTTCTATCTCTCTCTCTCTCTCTCTCTCTCTCTCTCTCTCTCTCTCTCTCTCTCTCTCTCTCTCTCTCTCTCTCTCTCTCTGTTGATATATATATATGTGTGTGTGTGTGTGTGTGTGTGTGTGTGTGTGTGTGTGTGTGTGTGTGTGTGTGTGTGTGTGTGTGTGTGTGTGTGTGTGTGTGTGTGTTTATATGCTATTTATTTATTTTAAATCATGACTGTGACCGTACTTTCATAGCTGTTTGTGCCATTTTCATCCTTCGTAAATATTATTTTAGTACGTGTACAGCGATCACTTGTCACGCTGATGAACACCACTCGTATAGCTGCTGGAGTTTACATTAATCCATCACTTCCCAGACCTTTTTAATCATCTTCCCCTTCTCCTTCCCTTTCGTTCATTCGTGATCTCCCATGACAGTTTTCCCCCCTTTTTTCTCTCTTTTTTTTTGCGTTTTTCCTTTCTTTCTCTCTTGTCCCGACCCTTCTTCCTCTTCTTTTCTCATTCTCTTCCCCTCTCTTCATCTGTTCGTCTTTGTGTCTCTAACCCTTTCACAGCCACCTCTCGTCAGTTGCTCGGAAGAGAGGAGACAGAAGACATTCTCTCCTTCTCTCCCCTCCCCTCGCTTCCCCTCTGTCCTCTCTCCCTTCTATATGCAATCTCACCCCTCTGGCCTCCCCTTGTCTCACCCCCGCCCCCCAAGGCATCAAAGCGCAACAGGTCCAGGACACAGAAACACGCGCACACACACATGTTTACGTACACGTGTATACAGAAGCGGTCGTGTGTGTGAATTATCTGCATTACGCTGTTATGTACAACTATGTTCAAATAAAGAAGTTAAGAAATAAGTACACACAGTATAAACGTAAGTACACGTACGCCTGGATGCGCAAGCTCTCTCTGACACACACACACACACACACACACACACACACACACACACACACACACACACACACACACACACACACACACACACACACACACACACACACACACACACACACACACAAACAAACAAACAAACACACAAGCAAGTACGCATTTGCAATCTCAGTCAATCACTCATTTTCGAATACGCGCACACGAACCGACACACACAAGCTGACGGACACACACACGCACACGCTCTTGCCGATCAATACCTAAACCGGTGTTTTGTGCCGAATAATAATAGAGTCGACACGAATCGATCGACTTCCATAAGACCACTTGTCGACACAGCGCCGCCTCGACCTTGTCATTAGGGAGGGCGGGGGAGGGTGGGGTAGGGGGAGGGTGGGGTAGGGGGAGGGTGGGGCTGGGGGACGGGCGTGTAGGGTTAGGGATACAGGGAGGGCGGGGAGGGGGGGGGAGGGAGAGAAGGGGAGGGGCGTGGCCATGTTTCATGGACCACTTAGAAAGGAGGTAGTTAGGACGAGGGTAATACAATGAATGATGGTGAGTTTGATGATGAACACGGTGATGATGATGGTGGTTTTCATAAACGCGGCGATAACGATAGTGATCTCGAAGAAAATAGTGATAGCGATGGTGAATTTACCAAAGGGAATATTACTCCTGTTGAGCGCCACAGAACTATTGAAAACCACCTTAATATTAATAACAGCAGCACCAGTGGCTTTTGCAATAACCTCACTCATACAAACAACCTAACAACATCTTTAGCACATCACAAAGACCAACAAGGCAACCAACCATCACCAATAGCGTACACAACACTTCCAACAAGGACAGCAAGAGCAATAACGACAGTAGCGCTCATAACAGCCCTTCCAGCGCCATCAGTGACAGCAACAAGCGAAGCCAAAACACGGGCAGACGCACTGGAAGTCAATAAAGTTATCGTTCTTACTGCAGCACCAAACAGCGGGGCGATATTCGATAGAGGGAAGGACCCAAATCTGGTCCGAGTGCCGTTCGTCCTCGAGGATTCTCTTCTCTTTTCTTTTTTTCTTTTTTTTCGTTTCTTCTCATGTTTTCTTTTTCTTGCCATGTTTTCTTTTTCTTTTCTTTTCGTTATTTCTTTTCTTTTATTCTGGCCTCTTTTTCTTTTTTCTTTTCTTCTCATATTTTCTTTTTCTTTTGTTTTCTTTCCGTTTTTTCTCTTCTTTTCTTCTGTTCTACTTTTGTTCTTTTCTTTTCATATTCTCGTTTTTCTTTTACTTTTCGTTTTACTTTTCGTTTTTTTTCTTTTCTCCTCTTTTTTATTCTTCTTCCCTGTTTTACTTTTCATTTTTCTTTTTTCTCTATTTTCCTTCTTTTTCTTTTTCTTTCGCTATTTCTTGTTTTCTTTTCTTTTCTGTTTTTTACTTATCTTTTTCTTATCTTCTCCTTTCCTCTCTATTATTCTGAGAGAGAGAGAGAGAGAGAGATAGAGAGAGAGAGATAGATAGATAGATAGAGAGAGAGAGAGAGAGAGAGAGAGAGAGAGAGAGAGAGAGAGAGAGGGAGAGAGAGAGAGAGAGAGAGAGACAGCGGAAAGGAGGGAGGGAGGGAGAGAAAAGGATAAAGAAAAAGAAAAAAAGAAAGAGAGAAAGAAAGAAAAACAGAGCGAGAGAAAGACAAAGACAAAGAGAGAGAGAGAGAGACCAGAAGAAAAATAATAATGAGAGGGAATAAGAGAACGCCACCCTCCAACCGGGTCCCAAGGCGGGTATAATGACATCGGAATAATGACATTAAAGATTCGCCTCCGATTACGACCATAAACTCCACCCGCGCTCGCCAGTCCTCAAAATATTCGAGTTAATTACCCCATCTCTCCGTCCGTAATTAACATATTCATAAAGTAACACAATTAACCTCCATCTGCAATTGACGTAAACTCGACAACGGAAGCGAACGCGAAAACTAAAACGCGACCCGGAGTTATGGCGAGACAAAGGACAAAGATTTCGCGTCAATATCGCATAGAAACGATATCTTTCATTCGATTGATTAATCCCTTGTAATGAGTTCCATAGGCTGATCATCTGTAATTAGTGTATTGTGTGTTGTTTGTGAGGTAAGGCTCTCCCCTTTCCTTTCTTTCTTTTTATTTCGTCCCCTCCTCTTCTCCACCCTCCTCTCTCCCCTCTCTCTCTCTTCTCCACCCGTTCCCCTCGTCCTCTCCCTTCCCTCATCGCTTCCATCATTCACCTCTTCCCTTACCTCCCCCCCCCCACCTCGTATTTTCCCCGCCCCTGCCCTATTTTGCTTGCCCCACCCCACCCACCCACCCCACCCCATCCCGCCTAAAACGCATCTAATTAAGGGAGGCACAACCGCCCATTCCGCTTTGTAAACCGTACTACTCTGGTGGCAGTGAACGAGGGCGGTGGGGGTTGGCTGGGGGGGGGGGGGATTGGATTAGGGGCATGGGGTGGGTGTAGGTTGGGGAGTGGGGTGGGGGTGATGAGAAGGGGGTCGGTGGGATTTATTCTTGAAAAATTGAAAACTTTTTTTTATTTTTCATTTTTTTTACCTTTTATTTTTTAATTAGATCTGATTCGAAATGGCAATTTGGGTGCCATAGCTACCGTGATTGTTTGTATTTCAGGGATGGTTCGGTGTGTTTGGGAGAAAGAGGAAGAAAGAGAAAGAGATATAGATGGACAAATAGATAGATAGATAGAGAGAGAGAGAGAGAAGAGGAAGAAGAAGGAGAGGGAGACGGAGGAGGAGGAGAAGGAGAGGGAAGATGAGGAGGAGGAAGAGGAAGATAAGAAGGAGAAGAAAAAAAGAAAAAAGTATAAGAAAAAGGAGAGAGAGAGAGAGAGAAGGAGAGAAAGAGATGTAGACCTGGTTTCTATGGCAACGAGGCTTGTTTACGCTTGAAAGCTGAGTTTCCATTCTTGGATGCAAAAGTGAGGGTCGGTTGCCATGGCTTTGAGAATCGGTAGGTAGTTCAAAGGCGAAAGAAAAATTTTACTTATAGACATGAAAGGATGGCACACCCGTTTCTATGGCAACCGCAAGCCTCGGGGGGTGTTTTTTTTACCCGCATTATTCTTTTCTTCCTCTCTCTCTCTCTCTCTCTCTCTCTCTCTCTCTCTCTCTCTCTCTCTCTCTCTCTCTCTCTCTCTCTCTCTTTCTCTCTCTCTCTCTCTTCTCCCCGCCCTATCCTCCAAAGCCTTGCTCTCGAGCTTGGATTCTCCGAGAGGCATTGTTGTGGGTATTGTTCCCATCTGAAAAAAAAAAGAAAACGAGAAAAAAAAACGAAAAAAAATCGAACTCGCCCTAAAAAAAAAAGAGAGAGAAAAAAAAAGAAAAAAAAAAAAAAGTGGAGGCGAGAGAACGAACCTCCAATCAAAAGTTTCCTTCGCTCACGCGGCCGCGCGTCCCCGCTCCGCCGAGGGAGAGCAACAATGCAAGAGGACATTACGACGGGCTTAGCTAGCTCGGATATAAGCTTTGCGTTTACGTAATGCGCCGCCGACACAATACCCGATGATTGTTAGTGCATAAGCTACGGCGGCGGAAGTTGTTTATGTGCCATTGGCAGTATTTGAAAACCATTTACTTAAGAGAAAACGATGCAGGGACGGGAAAGCTTGTACGTGCGTGGAGAGGGAGGGAGGGGGGGGAAAGGGGGTGGGGGAGATGGGGAGGTGGGATGGGGGGAAGGGGAGGGAGGGATGAAGGGGGAGGGGAGAGGGAGGGAGGGGTGAAGAGGGGGAGGGAGGGGTGAAAAGGGGAGGGAGGGGTTAAGGGGGACGGAATAAGGAGGAAGGGGTGAAGGGGGAGGGAAGAGTGAAGGGTGAGGAGAAGAGAGAGAAAAGGGGGAAGTACGGACGGATGTCGGTGAGGGGAAAGGGGGAAGAAACAGGAAGGAGGAGGAAGTTGGCAGAAAGAGGGAGGAGCAGACAGTGGAAGGGAAGAGAGAGGATGGGAACAAGGGGGAGAGGAGAGGGAGGAAAGGAAAAAGAGAAAGGGGGCGGGATGCCATGTCCAGATTTAAAGGGTAATGTTTCAAATGGGTGAAGAGTATAGATGCAATGTACACAGAGCCTGTCAAGTTGTTATCTTAGATCATCCTCGCGAGGAAGACTTCTAAAAGACAGAGAGAAAGGGGCTATTTGGGGGGGAAAATATTTTGAAAGATATTTCCTCCTCCAAAGAGACGACGCTCAGAACACAAAAGCCCAGCGTAACAACACCTTCTGAAGCTTCTTTGTAAACAGAAAGAAAATGGCTGTTGGAAATGTCGACGCGAGTGTCCCTCACAGACGAGACGTAGAATCAATAACAGCGAGAATAAAACAAAATATGAACGATTAATTGCAGCCATTGCGGCGCTCTCAGACCACGCACATAATAACGTGTGTAATAATAGCTTGTTTCTGTGGGCGCGTTCCGGTGTGTTGACATGGGCGTCCTGTGTTTGAGTCTGCTTGCGAGGCTGTATGTATCTCCCTCTCTGTCTGTCTGTTGTTCTCTCTCTCTCTGTCTGTTGTTCTCTCTCTCTCTGTTGCTCTCTCTCTCTCTCTCTCTGTTGCTCTCTCTCTCTCTCTCTCTCTTCCTCTCTCTCTCTCTCTCTCTCTCTCTCTCTTTTTCTCTCTCCCTCCCTCTCTCTCTCTCTATCTTTATCTCTCTCTCTCTCTCTCTCTTTGTATGTCTGTCGCCTACCCCCTCTCTCTATCTCTCTCTCTCTCTCTCACTCTCTCTTTCTGTCTCTCTCTCTCTCTCTCTCTCTCTCTCCCTCTGTGTGTGTGTGTGTATGTCTGTATCTCTCTCTTTCTCCTTCTCCTCCCTCTCTCTGTTGCTCTCTCTCTCTCTCTCTCTCTCTCTCTCTCTCTCTCTCTCTCTCTCTCTCTCTCTCTCTCTCTCTCTCTCTCTCTCTCTCTCTCTCTCTCTCTCTCTCTCTCCTTCTTCCTCTCTCTTTGTGTGCGTTCAAGTGATGTCTGCATTTGCGGTCATGCACATTAAAGGTTATTTGCTTACTGTGCGATGGGGTGTGTCGCTGACTGAATGCATGAATCTGTGTGTGTACATGTCCTTGTGTGAGCGGCTTTGCGTGTTCGTGTTCTGTGCTTATGTGTGGCCTTGTGTTTGCATGCGATTACAGAGAACTTGGACTGAACATCACATTATAATTCACACAAAAGGATTAGTATGATGAGGATTTAGTAATGATAATTATATTATAAAGACGTTATTATTATTATTATTATTATTATTATTATTATTATTATTATTATTATTATCATTAATTTTAATATTAATATTTTTATTATTATTACTACTATTATTATTATTATTATTATTGTTGTTATTATTATTATTATTATTATTATTATTATTATTATTATTATTATTATTATTATAGCAATTGTCATTAGCATCGTTAGTATTATCATTATTACGAGAATAATGATGGATCGGAAAAATAATTCTTCGAAAAATAAACCGCCCTTTTGCGCAAGGCCTGTCACAGCCCCTATCTCCGCCACCCCTCTTTCACCCTCAGCCCTCCGCCCTTATCAACACCCTCCCGTCTGCAAAAGGATCTCCCTCTCGTTTCACACGTCCTACCCTTTCATTACCCTTCTCCGCCCTTCTGTGGGGACACGCCCCTTCATCACCTCCTTTCATACCCCTCCTTTGTCCCTCCGTTATTCGCTCTATCATCCTAATCATCCCTTGCTCTCCCAGCCTCCCCTCTACATCTGCTTCTCCCCCCACCCCCCTACCTGTCTGTCGCCCCCTCGGTGCTTCGATGCACAGCTCTTTGTGGATTCTTGGGCCGATAGACAAGGGCATTGTGTCTGCTGAATTAGGGAAGCCGAGAAGGTATCAATGTGAGACGAGTCAATTCCGTGTGCACGTAATACTTACGAGTGTTTGTTTCAGTTCACGAGTGCGAGCATGTGCGTTTGTGTGTATGAACATAAATCGCTTGTAGACCCTTGTTTTCTTCCTCTCTCTCTCTCTCTCTCTCTCTCTCTCTCTCTCTCTCTCTCTCTCTCTCTCTCTCTCTCTCTCTCTCTCTCTCTCTCTCTCTCTCTCTCTATCTATCTATCCTATCTATCTCCCTCTCCCTCTCCATCTCCCTCTCTCTCTTCTCTCTCTCTCTCTCTCTCCTCTTCTCTCTCTCACTCACTCACATCTCGCTCTGTCTTTCTCTCTCTCTCTCTCTCTCTCTCTCTCTCTCTCTCTCTCTCTCTCTCTCTCTCTCTCTCTCTCTCTCTCCCCTTCTCTCCCTCGCTCTCTCCCTATCTCCCTCTTTCCTCTACCATTCTCCTACATTCGAACATTCCAACATCCTGACCGTCAGCCCACCCCGGACTCCCCAGCCCACCCACCGCCCCGGACCCACCGCCTTGCATACCTGCCACAGTTCCTACGTCACTCCATATTCCTGGGCCCAATAGTGTTTACGGTCGAATTACAAAGGCTAGGGACAGATATTGGGCCGACGTAGTGGAATAATGTCATATATCATTAGTGTGCCAGAGATACCGTGAGTGGGACGGGCGAGGAAGGTGAGGGAGGAGAGGGAGAGGGAGAGGGGGAAAGGAGATTGAGTTGAGGGAGGGATGGAAGGATGGGGGGGAGGGGGTAAAATGGATAGGGAAAGAATGAAGAAGTGAGTTAGAGAGAGAGAGAGAGAGAAAGAGAGAGAGAGAGAGAGAGAGAGAGAGAGAGAGAGAGAGAGAGAGAGAGAGAGAGAGAGAGAGAGAGAGAGAGAGAGAGAGAGAGAGAGAGAGAGAAGGGGGTTAGGAAGGGAGGGATCGAATGAGAGAGAGTGAGAAAGAAAGGGAGGAATGAAAGGAAGGAGACAAAAGAAGGGAAATGAGAAAAAGAAAGTAAAAGGTATACAGAGACGCAAGGAATAAGAATATGAAATGGGATACAGAAAATCAATACATGAATTTGTTTTGTAGTTGCCTCCCAGTACGCTAGGTCCCAAGAAGGTACGTTTATAAATAATTCCTAAAACACACACAGACACATACGCAACACACACACACACACACACACACACACACACACACACACACACACACACACACACACACACACACACACACACACACACACACACACACACACACACACACACACACACACACACACACACACACACACACACACACACACACACACACACACACACACACACACAGCACAACACAAATACTAACACACACAAACACAACAGACACAAACACACACACATAAACACAAACACACAATACATCAATAAAGCACAAACAACCCCCTACACAGAAGGCACACCTAACCATCATTTTCATACACAGAGAGACACGTTAAAACAATTAACACCTGGATAAGCACAGGTAACAATGGTAACGATGACCTAATGTACACGCACTCCAATGATTAGTGAAATATTCATCGCTCACTCGCCCATCCCGCAGCCAAGCCAGACCCGTGACGTATAAAGCCCAAGCCAGACGTGGATAAATATGATAAATAATGCGATACGTAACGGCTAATATCCCTTAATGGTCGGCGTGTAAACTACTGCCTTGTCATTATCGGTGGTTAGGGATGTTTTTTTTTCTCTCTCTATTTTCTATTTTCCTCTTTTATTTTGTTATTTATTCTTATTTTTTCATTAGTTTTGAGCATGGAGGAGCAATGGAGATCAGCGTCTCCTCCGAGGAAGCTTTAGGTGGCTGGCTTAAAGAGAAGCAAATCTTGGTGTTGGTTTCTGTCTCTCCCTCTCGTTTACTGACTTCTGTAGTGTTCTCTTGTCAGGAATCGGTTTATTTGAGCTCTCTCTCTCTCTCTTTCTCCCCTCTATCTCTCCACGTCCCTCCCTCTCTTCTCTCTCCACCCCCTAACTGTCTCTCCACATCCCTCCCTCTTCTTCCCTCCACCCTCCTCACTATCTCTAAACGTCCGTCCCTCTTCTTCCCTCCACCTTCCCCAACATCTCTCCACCTCCCTCCCTCTTCTTCCCTTCACCCTCCCCACTATCTCTCCACGTCCCTCCCTCTCCTTCCCTCCACCCTGCCCACTATCTCTCCACCTCCCTCCCTCTTCCCTCCACCCTCCCCACTATCTCTTCACGTCCCTCCCTCTTCTCTCTCCACCCTCCCAAATCTATCTCTCCACCTCCCTCTCTCTTTTTCCCTCCACCCTCCCCACTATCTCTCCACCTCCCTCTCTCTTCCCCCCACCCTTCCCACTATCTCTCCACCTCCCTCCCTCTTCCCTCCACCCTCCCCACTATCTCTCCACGTCCCTCCTCTTCTCTCTCCACCCTCCTCACTATCTCTCCACCTCCCTCCCTCTTCTTCTCTCTCCACCCTTCCCACTATCTCTAAACGTCCGTCCCTCTTCTTCCCTCCACCTTCCCCAACTATCTCTCCACCTCCTCTCCCTCTTTTTCCCTCCACCCTCCCCACTATCTCTCCACGTCCCTCCCTCTTCTTCCCTCCACCCTCCCCACTATCTCTCCACCTCCATTTCTCTCTTCTCTCTCCACCCTCCCCACTATCTCTCCACCTCCCTTTCTCTCTTCTCTCTCCACCCTCCCCTCTATCTCTCCACCTCCCTCCCTCTTCTTCCCTCTCACCCTCCCCACTATCTCTCCACCTCCCTTTCTCTCTTCTTCTCTCCACCCTCCCCTCTATCTCTCCACCTCCCTCCCTCTTCTTCCCTCCACCCTCCCCTCTATCTCTCCACCTCCCTCTCTCTTCTTCCCTCCATCCCCCCCTCTATCTCTCCACCTCCCTCCTCTCTTCTTCTCCCTCCACCCTCCCCACTCTATCTCTCCACCTCCCTCCCTCTTCTTCCCTCCACCCTTCCCACTATCTCTCCACCTCCCTCTCTCTCTTCTCTCTCCACCCTCCCCACTATCTCTCCACGTCCCTCCCTCTTCTTCCCCCCACCCTCCCCACTATCTCTCTACCTCCCTCTCTCTCTTCTCTCTCCACCCTCCCCACTATCTCTCCACGTCCCTCCCTCTCTTCTCTCTCCACCCTCCCCACTGTCTCTCCACCTTCCTTTCTCTCTTCTCTCTCCACCCTCCCCATTATCTCTCCACCTCCCTCTCTCTTCTTCCCTCCACCCTCCCCACTATCTCTCCACGTCCCTCCCTCTTCTTCCCCCCCACCCTCTCCACTATCTCTCCACCTTCCTCTCTCTCTTCTCTCTCCACCCCGCCCACCGGTGGTCATATACGCACCCGTATTTGTCTTCCCCGACCAGCAATAACCGCACCTTGTCCGGAATAACCATTCCCCGCTCGCAATATCCCCTCCGTGGCCGCAATAACAATCCGTCGGCCCCTTGCTTGATAGCTCCCCTCGTTTGGATGCTGTCACCTCGAGTCAGTCTTGATATGGATGTAATCTTCTTTTCTTTCCCCTCCGACTTGGGTCTTGAGGGCCAGCGGTGCCAGGGAGGGTGGCGGCGCTGGCTGCTTGCTCGTGACAGCTGCTCGCGGGTGTACTTTGTTGGTCTTAGTTTTGGATGTTTATTATGAACGAGGGTTGGTATTATCACATACTACTTTGTTATATTTTTCATTATCATTATTATTATCATCATTGTTATTATCATTACTGTTATTATTATTATTATCATTATTATTATCATTATTATCATTACCATCATTGTTATTATCATTATTATTATCATTATTATCCCTTTCATCATTGGAATCACTATTAAAATTATCCTAATTGTTATCATTATCATATTTTTTATTATCATTATTATTGTTAAAAGTAGTAGTTGTTGTAGCAGAAGTAGTGGTATTGTTATCATATTTATTATCATTATCAGCATCAGTATCATGATTATTATTGTTGTTATTATCGTTAGTATTATAATGATTGTTATTATCATTATCCATATTATCATTACCATTATGATTATTATTAGTATTAGTAACAGTAATAATATATAGATTTTTATTAATGATATTACTAGTTTCATGATTATCAGTAGTATAATTTTTGTGACATTTTCATTATTGTATTATGACTGCTATCATTATAGTTATTATAATTTTAAGCATTATATAGATATTCTTGCAATCACCCTTGCAATCGTTATCATTAATGTTATCATTAGTACTTTCATCTTGTTTTCACTTTTATATACTTCTCTTTTTCTCCCGTGTGTCTTTTATTTTCTTTCTTTCTTTGTTTTATTATTGTGCCGCTGCCTCTCATCTCCGTTTTATTTTTATTCCATTTATATCGTCACGTCCAAGTGCTTCAGCAGGACAGTCGTTACCACCAACGAGTCCTCAGGGAGAGTGTCTAACCGAAAAGAATTTTTTGGAGAGTTGGGGATATCTGATTTTTTTTTTTTTTTTTCTCGCAGAATGGCATTACCGAGAGTCATTTTATAGAGGGCGCGGTGGGCGGAGGGAGGGTGGGTGGGCGGAGGGAGGGTGGGTGGGGTTGGAGATGAGGGGAAGGAGGGGGGGGGTGTATATCCTTATCCTCTCGGCTCTCGTCTCTTTCTAAGGTAGCCTATACGCCTCGTTAACCCCCACCCCCCACCCCTTCCCCTCCCTTTCTCCCTCTTCTCTAATCCCATCAGCTTTTTTCTTTTTCTTTCCTGATTATTTTTTTCCTGTCTTTAGCTTCTTGTTTTCTTTTTTCATTTTTTTCTAATCTTTAATCCCCTTTCCATGTACCTATCTATTTATTCATCGATACGTATTTGGCCTCTGTAATTTTCATGTTTCCTCCGATCTCTCTCTCTATTCGCTTGCTTGGTCTCTCTCTCTCTCTCTCTCTCTCTCTCTCTCTCTCTCTCTCTCTCTCTCTCTCTCTCTCTCTCTCTCTCTCTCTCTCTCTCTCTCTCTCTAATCTATGCATCTCCTCTCCCTCCCGCTCTGTCTCCATCTCCCTATACCTTTTATCACTTCTAACCATATTTTGTCGTTCCTTTACCCTTTATCCCTCTTCCTCTACCTCCCTCACCTCATTTCTATAGCCCTTTCTCTCCCCCACTGCCTCTCCCTCTACCTGTACCTGTACCCTCTCCTTTATCCCTCTCCTCCCACTCCCCGTTCCCCCAGCCCTCTCCCACGCCATCACCCCTATCCCCATTCCCGTCCCTCTCCCTGTTAGTGCCTCTCCTTCTCCCTCTCCTTCTCCCTCTCTCCTCCCGTGCTTGTGCTCCCTGGTCGACCCCGCCACGCACGCAGGCACTGTCTCGGGAGCTTTATCGTCGCTTTAGCAATTCCGGAAATGGGTTAATGGGTACGAGGAGTACTTCAAAGGGCGCCGCCTCCAGCGCTTCCGGGACGCTAAAACACTGAAGAGCGGCGGCGAGGGACACAGGCCTACAGACTCGGGTCGGGTGCTACTCGATACTTGAAGGGGAGGGGGTTGAAGGGGAGGGGGACAGGGGGCGACGGGGAGATGGGATGGGTGGGAGGGAGACATTCAGAACCAAACAAGAGAGAGAGAGAGAGATAGGAAGGAGGGAGGGAGGGAGGGAGGAAGGGAGACATTCAGAACCAAACAAGAGAAAGAGAGAGCGAGAGGAAGGAGGGAGGGAAGGGAGAGAGGAGAGAGGAGAGAGGGAGAGAGGGAGAGAGGGAGAGAGGAGAGGGAGAGGGAGAGGGAGAGGGAGAGGGAGAGAGAGAGAGAGAGAGAGAGAGAGAGAGAGAGAGAGAGAGAGAGAGAGAGAGAGAGAGAGAGAGAGAGAGAGAGAGAGAGAGAGAAAGACAGAGACAGTCAGACAGACAGACAGGGAGAAGAATGGCACGGGATTGATATCAGAAAGTTTGAAGGATCATACGTACCTTAGACCTTTCTTCTTCTTCTTTTCCTTTTAAAGCCGTTGACATACAGCAAAAGAAATTTATGAAGGATGGAGTTCTGACGTAAGGGCATCGTGGTAGAAGCATACACATGGGAAATAAAAGTTAAAAGGATATATACATCTGCATTAAAGGCGACACTCCCAACATGTTTCCTCCATTTTGGCTCAGCGAGACTGAAGGAAGGGAAGCCAGTTGTCAGTCCCCTCTCACCCCAATAAATACGTAAATGAAGAAATATGTCTGCGCATATGTGTGTGTTTGCTTTTGAGTGCAAGTAGAAATATACATACATACATATATATATATATATATATATATATATATATATATATATATATATATATATATATATATGTGTGTGTGTGTGTGTGTGTGTGTGTGTGTGTGTGTGTGTGTGTGTGTGTGTGTGTGTGTCTGTGTGTGTGTGTGTGTGTGTGCGTGTGTGTGTGTGTGTGTGTGTGTGAGTGTGAGTGTGACTGTGAGTGTGTGCATACATATGATACGAGCACACGAGCCAGCATCCCCCTCGTCCCTCAAACCCTTCGGTTGCCTCGAAGGTCGACCTCGTTCGAACGAGACATATACGTCTCTATATCTCAGCCGCAGCCCAGTGTCGTCGCTTGCTGTCAGCTACCGCGACGGGAGCTTCGTTGTCCAAATAAGCAATGTGACAGCAAGCAAATAATAAGTGCGGCAACAATAAGAACAGGGAGAGCTGCAACATTAACGGGAACAACAGCTCCATCACACCCAGCAACAGTTTCAACAAAAGCAGCAGCGGCAACAGCAAAAGCAACGACAGCGGAGACAAGTTCCAGCAAACGCAACACAGCGCCAGTGCACGCAGGCCGCGGGCGACGCGATTCCAGGAGAGAGCGACGTTGCCGTGGCTCTCTCTTGCTCCCATTACTAGCTGCTGCAACATTGCGAACTCCTTGTTTATCTTTTTTATTTGTGTAAATAATTCACTTTGATATAATCATTTTTTTTCTCTCTTTTTATAACGCAATAGTACACGCATGCTCATACACACTACTGGACGTATGTGTCTCAGTACTTGAATGTTTGCAACGTTTCATCTGATCTCAAGCTCTACGTTCATGGTGACCCTGATATCGGAGTCTTACTGTGCAATTAGCGTATAATTATCCACAGGTCAGCCCCATCCAGATCACTTCGAACATCTCTCATGGAAACAAATCAATTTTAATCAGCTGCGTTTCATGAGCCACGAAACGCAATCATACCTCGTGAATAACCGGGAAACATTCCTTAATGACCAATAATACCTTGGAATCATTTGCGAATTCTCTTCTCCCCTCCGACAGCTGACAGGTAAGGGGGAGGAGGGCGGAGCTTAGAGCGTGTGGGGGAGGAGTGAGAGGGGAGGGATAGGAGCCCGGGCCGGTGGGAGGGGTGGGGTGAGGGGCAGGGGAAGGGGCACGCATAGAGTGAGGGGCAGGGGTTGGGGCTTGGGTAGGGTTAGGTGCAGGGGAGGGGGTATTGTTAAGTTGAAGGGCGAGGGAAGGGATAGTGAGGGAGGGGGAGGGGCTCGGATTGGAAGAGAGGCAGAGGGGAAGCCAAGAGGGGCGGGACACGGATAGAACAAGACATAGGGAAAAGGGGTATTGATAGGATGAAGGGCGTGAGCACCGAACTGAGGCACGGAGAAGGTGAGTCTTAGGCGAAGGAATAGTGGGCGAGACAATGGATAGGATGGGGAGCAGGGGGAAGGTCAGTGGGCGGGGCTAGGAGGAGTGGGAACACCTCCCCTTTACGACACCTAAACCTGTAATCAGAAAAATAGTTGTTTGTTGAGCGACCTGCGCTGTTAACGAGACTGATGATGTTTTTTTTTTCCTTCGTCTTTTTCTCCTACCCTTTCTTTCAGTCGTTTAGAGAAGTTTAGTACTTTTAAATGGGTGTTTTGAGGGCCTTTATGGCGAGCAGGAGGGTGTTGTGCAGGGGTGATGAGGGACTGTCATTTGCGGGCGATTAGTGGTGATGACGATGAGTGTGGTGGTGACGGTGTTGATAGTGTGATGAACAATAAAAACATTTAAGAACAAACTGATCCTTTCAGAAAAATAAGGAAACCCGCGTGTGTGATAATGCCATGTAAAAACGCATAATAGTATACTAAGGTCCGGGATGAACTGATATCAACATTGGTCCTGCGACACACACACACACACACACACAAACACACACACACACACACACACACACACACACACACACACACACACACACACACACACACACACACACACACACACACACACACACACACACACAAACACACACTCACACAAACGCACACACACACAAACATACACAAAAGAGAAAAGAAGAAAACACTAATAACATTTCATGCTGAACAAATGAACAAACAACTTCACATAAACCACATCCGAAATAAAGACATTACATTCTTCCTTTAAAACACAAAAAAAAGGAAAAAAAAAAAAAAAAACATATTAATCATCTGTCAATCTCAGCCCATCAGCTTACGGGACTGCTTGACTGACAGCA
This sequence comes from Penaeus vannamei, assembly GCF_042767895.1. Taxonomy (NCBI): domain Eukaryota; kingdom Metazoa; phylum Arthropoda; class Malacostraca; order Decapoda; family Penaeidae; genus Penaeus; species Penaeus vannamei. The sequence goes on from NC_091579.1 coordinate 21,821,418, forward strand.
TGACAGTTTCGGATGAGGTCTGAAACGAACCGGTCCCTGTCTACGTCTCTCTCTCTGTTCCTCCTGTCTTATTCAGGGCAAGTAGAACCGGGCGAGATGGGGGACTCAAGAATATTTAAGAGGATTGGAATGTTGATAAGGTTTGTGCGGATGATAATGGTGATAGATGTAATAATGATGATGATAAGATAGCAATAGCAGCGGTGATGATAGTAAGAATGATAATGCCAATTATGATCATAATGATGATGATGGGGAGGAAGATAATTATCGTGATAATAATGATAATAAGATAGCAATAGCAGCGATGATGGAATCAAGAATGATGGACAATTATGATCATAATGATGATGAGGAGGAGGAAGATAATAATAGAGATGAGGATCATAGTAATTATTATCATTACAACTATATTCCTGAAGATAATGAGGAAATTAGAACTAATGAGAAGAATTAACAGCAACAATAACTGCCTTTACAGAATTATCGAAATGCTGACACTATCAGTAACACAAAAAAAAGTCAAAGTAAAAAGAAGAATGCCCTTAAAACTTTTTTTCCTCTTCCATTTCGGACCCAATCAGTCATAGAGCGGAAGTGGCCATTATGAAAAACAGTTAACCTTCTTATCTTCGTGTTTTCCCTCCACATAAGTTTTTTAATTGTGACGGGCGCTGGGGAATTATTAAGGAGTGGGGAAGGGGGTGGGGAAGAGGTAGGGGTAGTTCGTTGGGGATGCAAGGGGTGGTCAGGGAGGGGAGGGTGGGTTGTTGGTGGGTTGGGAAGGGGGGTGCTTGAGGTTGCAGGGGTGTGTCGGGAGGGGGGGGGTGGTACTTGAGGTTGTTGGAGCGGGTGGGGATGGGGGTAGCTACTTGAGGATGTAGGGTGGGTGGGGAGAGGGTGTGCACTTGGGGTCCTAGGGGTTGGTGGGTTGTATAAGGGTAGCTAGAGAGGGGGGGGGGGGTACAATGGGTATTGAGAGACAAAAATAGCGATCCTGTAATTAAAAGACGAGAGACCGAGGAGAGGGGTGGAAGGGGATAAAAAACTAATAGTAATAATAATCTCCTTTTTGTCAGGCCAATTACATCTAATGATCCCTTATGCTCTGTTAAGCCTAGTTTGACCTCCCCAATTAAGAAAAGTTTAGATGAGTGTTCCAAGTTGTGACATGGAGAGTCGCTTGTTTCTGTCATGGGGAGGGAGAGGGGAAGGAGGGAGGAAGGGAGGGGGAAGGAGGTAGGGAGGGAGGGAGAAGGAGGAAGGGAGGAAGAGCCGGGGGGGGGGGGAAGGAGGGGGAGGAACGGAGAAAGAGAGAGAAGAGGAAGGAGGAGGAAGGAGAGTGAGTGGAGGGGAGGGAGGAGGGGAACGAGAGAAAAAGAGGGAGTGATGGAGAAGGAGGAGGGAGAATAAGGAACGAGGGAGGGTGGGAGAGGGAGAGAGAGGTGGAGGGAGAAGTAGGGGAAGAGAGATTGGTAGGAAAGTAGGAAGAGTAAGGGAGAAAGAGGAGGGGGATTGAGAAGAAGGAAGAGGGAGATGGAGAAAAGGAGAACGGAGAAGTAGAGTGAAGGGAGAAGGGGGATTACGTAGGGAGAGAATGCCGGATGGAGAAAGTGGTATAAGAGGTACTGATAAAAATGAGGCAGAGGGGATGATGGTGAAATTAAGGGAGAGGAAATGGTGGAGAAAAGAAAAAAGGGTTGGGGGGTATTTGGGATCTTATTTCACCGTAAACTGGCATGATAAGAAAAGAGGAGAGTGATGAGGAGGGGGGGGGGGTTATGACAGTGATTAATAATGCAGTAATTACGTTGTGTGATTTGCTGAAGCGATGCTGATGGCCTTGATGACGATTACTTTATTATTATCGAGATGATTTTGAAGGTGATGATAATAGCTGCTGATGGTAATGGCTCAAATAGTTATGATAAAGATGATAATGATGATGAGGATACCGGTAAAAAAAAGAGTCGAATACAGACATCTTCAGTGAAATTGAGACGGATAAGAATAAATAAAAATATTGCAAAAGCTGTTTAAATAATGCTTGTAAAGCCCAAAGCATGATCGAATGACTGGTGATGTCTGCAAGTGTGTGTGTGTGTGTGTGTGTGTGTGTGTGTGTGTGTGTGTGTGTGTGTGTGTGTGTGTGTGTGTGTGTGTGTGTGTGTGTGAGAGAGAGAGAGAGAGAGAGAGAGAGAGAGAGGAGAGAGAGAGAGAGAGAGAGAGAGAGAGAGAGAGAGAGAGAAAGAGAGAGAGAGAGAGAGAGAGAGAGAAAGAGAGAGAGAGAGAGAGAGAGAGAGAAAGAGAGAGAGAGAGAGAGAGAGCGTGTGTGTGAGCGCGTGTGTGCATGCGTGCGTATGTTTGAATGATGGACTAATACACTAACGCATTGATATGTCATGTTTGATGGCAGATAAACAAATTGAGGCACACATACTCAGACATCAACAAGCGCTTGTAAATATCCCTCGTGAAAAAAGACCATTATCAAAAAGAAAAAACGACGAAAATGGCTGGGCGGTGTTTGCTCGGCCATCAAGCGCCTTCATAAACCTTCACGAATGATCAGAAGTATCAATAGAGCCTCATAAAGTCATCAGGATGGAGTCATGTGTCCGGCCGAAGGAAAATGTATCAATGATAATAACGTCAAGCTTCTGCCAAACATTTTCTGAGAATTTACCCGAGGCTATGTGGTCATGCGTGTATAATGCAGGACGTAAATAGGGTTGTATTTGCCCAGTCATAATATGTTCATTTAGTGCAGTGCGAGTCAAGGGAAAAAAATGGTAGTGTGTCAACGCCCCTCGGGATATAATGATGGTGATGCGGAAAATATGGAATAAAGGGGGGAAATATGATAAGAAAAAGAAGGGGACGTGACCCATAGCACAAAAAAGGATGGTTTCTTAGATTATCTTCCGTTTCTACCCGCTCCTCCTTCTTCCTATATCTTATTTATTCGCCCTTCATCTGTTCCTCTCTTTTCTCTCTCTCTCTCTTTCTATTCCTTTTTCTCGTTTCCCTTCCTTCATCCACCTTCCCCATATCACTTTCCCTTCTCACTCTTCCTCTTTTCTTTCCACATTACCTTCCCCCACTTCCGATTCTTATTCTTCAATTTCTCTACCCTTTCTTTATTTTCTTTCTCATATTCTTTTTACTCCCTCCTTTCAATCCTCCACCCTTCCTCTTATCCCTTCTCTCCGCCCCTTCCTCTTTTCATTCCCCATTGCCTACTTCTTCCCACCCATTCCCTTCTCTGCCTTCTTTTATCTTTTCTTCTTTTTCTTTTCCTTATTCTCCTTTACTCTCTTATTCCTTCCTTCCTTTAACCACCCACCCCATCTCCCTTTAACCTCTCCCCCTGTGCCAGTGTCACTGTGATGGCGCGTGGCACTCTCAAGAGGTTCCCGGAAGTATGCCATGAATACTACATATTCTCGTGTCTAGCTCACACAACTAAGGGTCGCATGACATCTCTTATTCATGATGAGTTATTACCTTTTTCTGCCCCAGTCATGAGGGAGTGCCGTAACGCCGTCACGCTGGGGGGGGGGGGGGGGCTGGGATAATGGAAGAAGGGAGAAGGGAAAGGAAGGGAAGGGGAAGGGAAGGGAAGGAGAGGGGAGGGGAAACAATGGCCGTCAGCCTTGAAAATGTCTTGACTATCTCAGTTCCAGGTCGAAGTCACGCATATATAACCTCCTTCTTTCTGTCTTTGAAATATGATGAAATGAAAAAGGTATTAATTGACTTCATGGCCAATTCCCTTCGTTTGAAACGTTTGGCTTAATCTTTAAAAGCGAAGGAAAAAGGGATGCAGTATCCTAAAATCTCTTACGCCATCTTTACTGCTCTACCATCTAGCAACCATCTTGCAACCACCTGCCCTTGCCTCGGCGTGGCTAGAATTGCTATCACCTTTTGCAACATATGTACCCTGTTTTATGGAAGCTTCGAGTACCTGGCCCTTGTTTTATTATGGTAAGAACCACCTGTAACTGTCTCGTTGTAGCTGGAACACACCTATCGTTGTCTTACTGTTGTTGGAACCATCTGGAACAACGTGGACTCGTGCGTGTGTGTGTGTGTACGTATGTGTGTGCGTCTGTGTTTATATGTTTCTACATTCGCGTGTCACGTTTCAAATTACCTCCTCGTGTCTCAGGTGTGATGGGGATTATCCAAATTTGTCTTTGTCGTAAACTGGAATTATTTATATCCGTCTCAGCTGAGAATGGAATTACCTGTATTTGTCTCCTGTTCCCTTTGGAATCGCTTGTTTACATCTCGATCCCGCATGGCCGGCTCTAGGCGCCCGGACAGCTGGGTCGCCCTGGCTCTTTTTGATACTCGATATACCCACGTTCGCACATACACCGTGGACATATACAGTAACACACTTGTGCAACACATGCAGAAAAAAGTGCATAGGCATACATATACACATACACATACTGTACATATTCACACAAGAATACATACACATACATACATACATACGCACACACATACACTACTTACCCATCTATTCATTCACTTTATACATTGTCATAGCTACAACATATAGGAACATATATATATCTGGTCAACACTGATTTTTATTCCTGTTCTTTCCCGTTCCCTTTACTGCGTTTGACGTAGGCGTTCACTTGCCTCGCTGCTGTACTTAAAGTCGACCTTCGCTACTGCAGCAGAGTGTCATGAGCAGGTCCGTGTATCCCACACCTTCCTTTCTTCCGTCTTGTTCTCTCTTTCGTGATATTCCCCTTTTCCTTCCTCTCCAATTTATTCACCCTTCCTCCCATCTTCTCTTTCATCTTCCTTCCCTCCTTCCTGTGCATCCCTATTCATTCTCCGCCATTTTTTATCCTTTCTTCCTCTCTTCATCTAACCTTCTTCCTCCTCCTCTTCCTCTGCCTTCTCCTTCTTCACACTTCAATACAAACTCCTTTTCTCCTGATTAAGAGCGTCTTATTACAGCCGCGGGTCTGGCTCTCCCTACAGGGCGCGTGAACGGACGAGGTCATCCATAACGTCTTGACCAATATTTCCCCGTCTCGAGACAGCTGACTCGGCTCCTTGGGCTTGACATACTTCCTAATTAGTTGCAGCGGAATGAGTACCTCAGAGCGAGGCCACTTTATAAAGGAACGTACCTCAAAGTGCGCGCCGGTTCCCCTTCCGCCGGCGCGGCCAACTTGAGCAAAATGGGGGAGTTTTGCGAGTGCCATTTAAACTATTCATTCCTTTGGTTTCAAGTTCACTGCGTCCTGTAAGATCCTGAGGACCCTCGCTCTTGGGGAAATAAGAAGGGTAATAGAATTTCCAGTTTCCACCTCTGAGAAGTTGGCGAAGGTGTTCGAAGTGTCTCCCAAGAAATGAGTCACGAATACCTACTTTTCGCGACGTGAAGTGTTTATAATGGACGCATAATAACATTTATTTCAACGGGAAAGGGACTTCGCGTCCATGAATCTCGCGTAATGGTGACCGCCGAGGAGCCGCCGTGGCAGCTTCCAGTATTAGCAGCGGGCGCGGCAGCGACAGCTGTTAGGGCAGAGGTATGAGGCCCGATGGCATCAGCCGTAACAGTTAAGGCAGCAGCGCAGCCGTATTAATGCTCGCGGTGGGCGGCGCAGCGGCAATAGAGGAAGCAGTAGCGGTGATGTGCGGCGTAAAATTAATTCCGATTATGGACAGCCTTTGGTTCTTTGTCGCTACTTCCTGCGTGGACTGTGGCCGCGGATGAAGTTTTTTCTTTGTCCACTTCGCTTATTGCTTGGCATCTCAGTGGAGCGCGAATAAAGACTGCAAAATAAACAAATCTGACACTTGGACGCCGAGTGATCAGCAACGGGTCAGCGAAATGTTCAGCAAATACAGTTTGAAAGAAATGCTCCGACCATATGTATATGTAACAATATGAAAATCGGTAAATTATCCTCTTCACGATAATAAATACACGAATGAAATCTACAAGAGCAGTGACAAAAGAAAATACTACAAACATTTTAGTAAATCCAAAAGACAAGGAAAAACAGAGTAAGGAAAAAAAGAAAGAAGGACACCAGAAAGACGCAGACGCAGGCCGAGGCAACAGGAGGCAGCGGTGCAGCGGAGAAGGAGGCAGCAGCAGGAGCCACAACATGTGCCCTAAGCCTCCCTGGTCAGGACCGAGGCTGCGGGCGGCGGCGGTAAAGCTTTATTGATTCCTACCAGACCTCAGTCAGGCTCTCTGCCCCGGTGGCCTCCCGCACCTCCGCCGTATTACAAAGGTCATCATCACCGCTACGCCACGTCCCGCCGCCGCCGCCGCCTCGTGTAACACGTACCAGCGCCGCCTCAGAGCCAAACTCGCCACGTACCTTCCATATAAAAAAAAACACGACCATCGGTAACATACTCGCCACATACCAGCCTGGCTCGATACCACTCACAACTAATGCCTCAGTGCCACATTCGCCACGTACCGCCTCAGCCTCAGTACTAGGTACCACGGCCGCCACGTACCACCGGGCGCTGTGCCACATCCACTGGAGCGTTCTTCCATAAGGCCACGTCTTTGGCCCACGTACCGTCGGTATGCGGCAGCC
>NC_091579.1:21833019-21838019 GCF_042767895.1 Penaeus vannamei
GTCTTATTCATTCGTATTATTATCCTCCTCCTCCTCCTTCCCGTTCTTCCCCCTTTTCTCCTCCTCCTTCTTCCTCCTCGTCCTCCTCTCCATCCTTTTCCTCCCCTTTTCCTCCAAGACATCATCTCATCTCCCGAACACGCACACGCATGTCACAGGGCCTGAGATGCTGTGTCTATGGGCCGTGAAAGTGCTGGAGCGTCGCGCCCTAAACACAGAGATTGCCAGTCAATGATGCGTGAAATTGTGGGGCCAAGTTGTGCGAAAAGGCCGAGAGACACGCCCACCAAAGGGGGGGGAGGAGGGGGGGTGTTTACGGACGGAAGCACGTGTAGGAAGCGGGTTTGTGCGTGCGGGAGCTCTGTTGCTTGCTGTTCCATTCTAATAAAAATAGTAATGATAAAAATAAATCAACAAATAAAATCTTACCCTCTTTCTTTCCATTTCTGTTCTCTCTCTATCTATCTATCTATCTATTTATCAATATTTCTATTTATTTATCTATCTGTCTATCTATCTATCTATTTTTCTATCTATCTAACTATCTCTGTGTGCATATGTATGTGTGTGTGTGTGTGAGAGAGAGAGAGAGAGAGAGAGAGAGAGAGAGAGAGAGAGAGAGAGAGAGAGAGAGAGAGAGAGAGAGAGAGAGAGAGAGAGAGAGAGAAGGGGAGGAGACAGAGGGAGTGAAATAGAAAGAGAGAGAGAGAGAGAGGATATGTGTGAGGTGTTCATGTCAGGGATTGTTTCCGGATGATGAACGCAACTTGGGGAAGGATTAATTTCTGGAGGTTGATGGATGAGGAAAATGAAGACAAAAAGATAAAGGGGAGGAGAGAGGAGAAATGCCTAAAGGGCTTGTGAGGAAGTGAAAGCAAACTTAATCAAGTAATATTGAATATGACAGTGATAATGATATTAATAACAAAAGAAAATATCTATATTGTTAAGGAGACACTTCATATAGTGCGCATGTGAAACATAAAAGGAGAGAGAGAAAGGAATAAACACACACATACACACACAGAACGAACGAGAGAGAGAGAGAGAGAGTGAGTGTGTGTGTGTGTGTGTGTGTGTGTGAGAGAGAGAGAGAGAGAGAGAGAGAGAGAGAGAGAGAAGAGTAATCAGACACACATACAGAGAGAGGGGGGGGGGGCGAGAGAAAGACAGACAGACAGAGAGAAAGAGAGAGACACAGAGACAGGACACATAGAGAGAGAGAGAGAGAGAGAGAGAGAGAGAGAGAGAGAGAGAGAGAGGAGAGAAAAAAGAAAAAGAAAGAGAGAGAGAGAGAGAGAGAAAGTGACAGACAGAGGCAGAGAGAGAGAAAGCACAGCCCCACCACCCAGACGAAATCACAAAATCCAGACCGAAGGAGAAAACGCGGAAGAGGAAGACAATCAGAGAAGCAAACAAACAAAAGAACTCCGACCGAAAGACGGCGCACTTCTTAAAGGCAAAATCTTCCTTTAGAAAGAAGAGAAAAGAAAGAAAGGAAGAAAAAAAATCGGCTTTTTCACTGACGAGACTCACTTGCAATTTGTTTTTTGTCAATATTGCAGGGTCGTGCAAGATAAAAGAAAACAGGTTTGAGCAAAGTTTAGCCGTAAACCTCGCGCCACCGAACCCTGGCTGCGGTTCTTCTCGGTTCCAATACAGGCGGAATGGGACTTCTGTGTGTGTGTGTGTGCGTCTGTGTGTGTGTGTGTGTGTGCGTCTGTGTGTGTGTGTACGTGTTTGTGAGTACGTGTGTGTGTTTGTGTGTGTGTGTGTGTGTGTGTGTTTTCTGTCTGAATAACCGTTTGTATGTCTGCCTGTGTAAGTGTGTGTGTGTGTGTGTGTTTGTTTGTTTGTCTGTGTGTGTATGTCTGTCTGCCTGTCTGCTTGCCTGCCTACGTGGGTGAGATGATTGAGTGAATGAATGAGTGAGTGACTACGTTATCGAGTGTATTAGTGTGTGTGGTTAAGGTCGAATGTATAGTTCAGAGTTAATACATGTGCACAATACGTTATCCTGTGAACGTGTGAGTGCGTTTCCATCTGTGCACACAAGCATAAGTGCATTTGCGAGCATGAGCGTGCGTGCGCCCTGTAATATTTCTTTAACCTTTTTCTGTCATCCGCAAAACTATCACTTAGCTCTTCTGTTTCATATCTTTTCGTCGTTTTCAGTATTTTTTGAAGCTCAAGATGGAGAGTTATTCGGACTGAAAGGATTTTTTCCCTTCGTCTAACGGATGGTTTTCAAGCATGACTTCACTCCCTGACAGTTTCATCATGCACGCGTTTCCCATCTTCTCTCTCTGCCTTTATCCTTGCTAACTCCCCCTTCTCTGTCTCCTTTCTCTTGTCTTTCTTAATCTCTTTCTCCTTTGTCCTCTCTTCTCGCTCTGTCTCTCTCTGTCTGTCTCTCTCTCTCTCTCTCTCTCTCTCTCTCTCTCTCTCTCTCTCTCTCTCTCTCTCTCTCTCTCTCTCTCTCTCTCTCTCTCTCTCTCTCTCTCTCTGTCTGTCTCCCTATCTATCTATCTATCTATCTATCTGTTTCTTATATTTCTCTTCCCCATTCCTTCTCTTTCTCTCCCACTTTTTGTACTCATATACTTTATATGTTACACCGCATGTTAATAATGTTCCTTTTTTATCCTTTTATAGGGGTTATGGGCAGGTTGGGTGAGATGGGATGGGTGAAGGGTGGGTTGGAGTGGGTGGGGATCCACGGGGGAGGGTTGGGTGGATGGGTGGAAGGGGGGCGGGGAGAGGAGACGAGTAGTGGAATCTTGGAATCTCGGGAATGCAATGGGAGAAGAATAGACAGATAGGCAACCCTCTATCTATCTATCCCTAACAGCTTTCCGCCCACCCAGGGAACCCCACCCCACCCAGAGCCGCCCACCCTCAGCTCATCGCGTCTAGCCTCCTCAACCCACCCTCAAACGCCCATGCCCCCCCCCCCCACCTCACAGGAAAAATATACGACGATGATTAAGTGGAAGTGAAAAGTACGATGCAGATTGGGTGCCTAGATGTGTTACCTTGTTGGCACGTTGGGTCCTGGCACGGTGCCAAGTCGGGACTTCCTTTCACTGTTGCTGGCCTCTCTTTCTCTTTCTCTTATTCGTTTTTTTATTCATCTCTATGAAACATATCTGTGAAGATGAATGTACATTTTAGTAGAAAAAGAAAGAAAGAAAGAAAAATATCTAGTGACCTTCATTGCTCTCTCTCTCTCTCTCTCTCTCTCTCTCTCTCTCTCTCTCTCTCTCTCTCTCTCTCTCTCTCTCTCTCTCTCTCTCACCCTCTCTCTCTCTCTCTCTCTCTCTCTCTCTCTCTCTCTCTCTCTCTCTCTCTCTCTCTCTCTCTCTCTCTCTCTCTCTCTCTCTCTCATTCTCCCTCTCCCTCTCTCTCCCTCTCTCTCTCTCTGTCCCTCTCTCTTTCGCGCTTCTTTCCCATCCCCCGACACCAGCTGCCCGGCCCGCACACCACCTGCAATCCTCCTCTTCCTCCTCCCACCAGCTGAATCACCACCACCGCCAGCCGCTGCTCTAATTGCTGGGTAAACACCACCTGTGACACCCCCTCCCAACCCCCCAACCCCCCTTCCCTCCCCGCTGAAGGTCCAAGCAAGACAAACTCCAACTTGCCTTCCCGGGTGCAATTGCAAGGCCCCTGTTCGCTCCCACTCCTCCTTTCGTTCGCCGTCGCCGAAGTGGTTCTCGAAGTGCATATCCTTCTCCCCTTTCTCTTCCGCTCTCTTTACGTCTTCTTCCCCTTTTCCTTCGTTATTCTGTCTTCTATTTCTCTGTTCGCTTTTAAAAGTCACTTCGTCTCTCAACCCCCGATGCTTATCTCCTTCACCTCCAACATCTCTCCGTATTGCAGAGCTTGCAACATTGGCCAGCTGGGGTACAGGTATGCCCTGTCTGACCTGTGCAACGCACCACCAGTCATTCCGGCCAGGTGGGGAGCAGGGGGGGCAGGGGACGAGGACAGGCGGAGAGAAGGAGGGAGGGAGGGGGTGCAGTGGGTAGGGGAGAGAGAGGGAGGGAGAAGTAAGGATGGTAGGGGATGGGGAGAGAGGGAGGGGTAAGGAGGGAAGGAGGGAAGAAGGGAGGGAGTAAGGAGGGAAGGGGTGAGGAAGGGAGGGAAGTAAGGAGGAGGGAGGAGGGAAGGGATGTGGAAGGGAGTGAGGAGGGAAGGGTGAGGGAAGAGGAGGGTCAGGAGGGAGTGCGATGGATAGGGTAGGGGAAGGGAGGAAGGAGGAGGAGGGCAGGCGGGCTGGGCCAGAGGAGGGAATAGGATGCCTGGGAAGGAATGGGGGTAAGGGGGGAAGCCAGAGGGTGGGGGTAAGGGGGTGGTGGGAGGCGGAGGATTCATGAACGGGTTTTCATTGTCACTTTTTTCTCTCCTTTTTTTTATTTACCTTGTGAATCAAATACTTTAAGCAGCTGACCACTTTAACGCGTTTTATACCTAAAAAAAAAATAGCCACCGTCCTTTCACTTTCTCTCTCATCCAATCTTTTGACACAATAAACAGCACAAGAGAACAGAGAAACAGACACAAAATTCATACGTGAAAAAGCGAAAACAAAAAATACAGTGATACCAACGCCAACGAGAAAAACCACGCCGTCATAATACCGAACGACTGGCAACGCTGCTTCGTCACAAGGCCAAACACCAGTTTTATTCCAGCGGTATTTTCTCTTGGCGGAAATTAAAAATGCCACGGGCTTGTTGTCACCCCCTTTTCGTTTTCTGATTTTAGATAAACTTGAGGACCTGACTTGCCTCTCTCGACGGCTGATGGGTGCGTGAGAGTGCGGATAAAAAGGGTTGTTTGGAAGGCAGGATAAGGAATAAAGATCCGTGTCACCATTGCCCTGCGGAAGTGCTGCCAGGGCTTCGAGTTTCTTCGTGTTGTTGTTGCTGTGATTGTTCTTTCTCTTCAATTCTCTCTTGTCACTTTTTTTTCTTCTACTTCATTTTTTTTCCTTT
>NC_091579.1:21843019-21845519 GCF_042767895.1 Penaeus vannamei
TCACCTCTCTCTCTGTTTCTCTATTTCTCCCTTCTTCATCTCTCTTTCTCCCTCCCTCCCCTCTTCGAGTCTCTCTATATCCCTCCTTTATACCGCTCTTCCTCTTTCCCTCACCTATACCTTTCTCCCTCCGCTCCCCTCCTCCTCCCCCCCCCGTACCCCTATACCTATACCATAACCGGGATCTGTTGTCTTCTATGACGTCACTTATTTATGCTCATGTTACACTGTCTGGTCTCGTTGAAGGATGATGGTTATGGCATAGCTTATGTGTTTGTCTGTCAGAGTCTATTTATGTGTCTGGGGCGTTTGTCTGTGGGTGTCTAGGGTGATTGTGTACCGTAGTGTGTGTGCTGTATTTTTTTTTGTGCGTGCGTGTTGTTTAAGTATCTGTGTATGTAAGTACGTGTGTGTTATTTGATTATACGTGTTTGTATGTGCTTGTTTGAGTGTGTGTTTGTGTGTGCTTGTGTGTGTGTTGTTTGAGTATATGTGTTTGAGTGTTTGTGTGTGCTTGTGTGTGTTGTTTAAGTGTGTTTGTGTGTGCTTGTGTGTGTTGTTTAAGTGTGTTTGTGTGTGTTTGTGTGTGCTTGTGTGTGTGCTGTTTATTGCGGGTATTTTGTTCGTCTGTGTGTTGTTTATATGTAAGTGTTTATTTGTCGGTACGTTTGTTTCTGTGATTGCGCGCGCTTCGGCCTGTATGACGGCCTTCCATTAACACGGCGGCAATGGCGAAATGTGCAATTCAGCGTGACTCTATTTCACACCTTTCAATTTTGTAAATCCACCTCTCGGGAACCTAAAAATAAAAAACGATATGCCTGCATAAATACAATGTCACCAATTGTTAATTCGAATGTTTTCATGCAGCGAATTTTATATTTTTTCCCCGACCTTTTTTCCCCCAAAGCCTCAAAACCCTACATAAAGAACCCCCATTTTCCAGCGGGAATTAACCGCCCAAAACAAAAGCCCATCTAAAGCCTCACTTTTTGGGAAACACGTTCCACCTAAAAAACAAAAAAATCATCACAAAGACACCGCTTTAGTGGCATTTTCAAGAGCAAAAACACATGCCGATTTGAATATTCTCTCCGCGTCCGTCACACTCGTAAAGGGCGGCTCTATGGCCGGGTTACATTTTATTGTCATCGTCCTTCAAATGTTTCTCCTGGCTATTATCAAAGGCTATTGTTTCATAAGAGGATTTCATGAGCATGATCCGCCCACGGGATTTTGTATTCGTTGTTAATATTTCATTATGGATCAACAATTTGTATTAAAAAAGGAAAATTGTGCATTGAGTTCAACATGCATTTTTTTTTTCGTTCTTTGTTCAGTACTTTCTCCTTTACTTGTCTAGCAGCAAGTGGCAGGATCGAGGACGAAAGAAAGAAAAAAATCGTTAATTTCTCCCTAATCTACTTTGCAATGTTGAAGTTGCAAGTGCGACGAAGAAAAACCAACAACTTGTACCCAACGTCCCTCGCCCCCCCCCCTCCCTCCCCCTCTTCCTCCAACCGCCATCCTAAACCCGATCCCCTTTCCTTTTTTCAATGTGAATTTTACATGAAATCCTGCCGACCTAGTTTCATCAATAATTTTCCAGGTAATTAAAGTATGCCATTCCCCCACCGGCCCCCTGCTATTAAACTAAATTAGCCAGTTTCATGCGCTCGTGTTATATATCTTCCCGCGCTGCAAACCCGCCCTCTCGCGGCCCTTTCACCGTGCGTCGCCCCCCCCCCCTCGCCACGCCTGAAACGTTTGTAAACAATGGACGTAAATTACTTTTCTCTTTATTTGTTAAGCTCAACGACAAGGAAAGAAAGGGATAGTGGCAAATATCGCATGCAAATTGCCAAAATGATATGTAAAATTTGACAGTAAATGCCCCTTGCACTGTGAAGAGGGTGCGCATTGTGTCGCGCTCTTGTTCTTGTAAGGGGTTGCCATTTGGTAAATCTGACAACTTCAAATGTCACTGATGTATTATAATGTTTACTAATGACTAATGCTCTTATTCTTATTTTTAATGTGAACACCTGTAGAAGCAAAAAAATATATATTTTTTAAACATTTTGTTTTTGTTTCTTTCAGGAGTAGAGAGTCTGCATGCATCACTCGTGAGTTACTGCAGCATTTTTGTTTTTGCAAACATGCACTTTTTGTACTTTTGTAGTTTTGCATTTCCTAGTTGAAACGCTGTTGTTTTTTCTTCTTTTTTCAGCAGAATATTGTTGATTACCTTTACCATTTACTGCAGCAGTTGTAGTTTCCTTTTTCTGCTTCAAAAGCAAATCAATATGTATACTAAAAAATGATCACTCACAGTACTGATTTCCCCCGCTCTCCCTCTCACACATGTATGAATACATGCAAATACCCATATTCTCCCTCGTACATGTATATGTACTTTTACATATGCACACACACACACACATACACATACACACGTATATGTATATATGTATGTATGTATATGTATATATGTATGTAT
>NC_091579.1:21853019-21860519 GCF_042767895.1 Penaeus vannamei
CTCCTCCCCTTCGCCCTTGGACGTCGAGGTGACTAAGGGCCTCGGACAGAACACCGGCCACTGCGGTCCGACGGAGCCAATGGATGAAAAGTGAAACGGAGCGTGAAAAACACTTAGTGACGGAGACCTGGCGAGGATTGGGCAGTTACCGTGCTGAGTGGACGAATTAGCGAAAGGGGTGCGGGGTTGGCTGGGGCGGGGGTGGCAGGGAGGACGAGGGCATGAGAGGGGATCAGGGGGTAGAGTAGGGAAGGGGGCATAGGGGGATGATGATAGGTAGAAAGGTAGAGGAATAGGGAAAAGGGTGATTTGTGTAGAGGGAGGAAGAAGAAAAAGGGGTGAGGTGAGGTTGGGATGGGGAAGAGGGCAAGGGGTCGGTAGTTAGTAAGAGGAAAAAAAGGGGAAAGTAGAAGGGGGTGATGAAAGGGGACGATGTAAGGGGATCCTACAAAGTCAAATGAGGTTTAAATGGGGGGAAGGGGGAGCTAGGGGAGGCGAAGGTGGGATTACTCCGTTTGTTTATCATAAAGATTATCAGATTACTGGGTTGTTTATATATCCGGCCAGTACTTTGGGATTCTGTTTATGTTGAGCGACACCGGAGACGGCGGGCGTGTATGCATGGCTCATCTGAAGCGTCACCTTTTTTGGTAGCATATTCTTAATGCTAGAGGAAGTTGACCTGGCTGTTGACCTCATAGCATGAGTTAACGAGGTCTCGCGTTTAACAGTGCAGTGACTTGCCAGAAGGCAGTTCAGTTCACGCGGAAATGTATGCTTGTTTGAGTTTTGATTTCCATCATTCTTATCAGTTGTTATCAAGAAAGATCAGTAAAAGATTTCGAAAATCTATCATCACAAATGCTTTAAAACGCTTGGCCATACGTCCTCCGAAATATCCAAAAAATCTATGAAAAAAACAAACAAAAGTATCCTCGTTAGCTTTATTTGGCGTCCCCCCCTCCCCCCTTAAATACAAACAAGCACAACTGCAGGGCCTCTTTTATATCGGGCGTCCGCTTTAGTATCGCTGCTGATTTTAAACACCGTATTGATTCTGGACGCATAATTCAGCGGATATGATGCTTTCAAGCGAAGCATAAAGAATTAAAATGATAAAAGTAATGGTCCTCGTTATCCAGAAAATGCTAATTTAACTGCATAATCACTCAACTGCACCGAAAGTATCGGTAGGGGTTAAACGATTAAAATCATAGTTTCGGACAATGGGAGAACGACAATCTGCTTAACTGTAATGGCTGATTCCGCCATCGCTATCACCCCCTCCCGTCTCCTTCCCCCTCCGCTCCCCCTCTCCCCCTCGCCCCCTCGCCCCCTCTCCCCAAAAGCACTTTCAACGCAAATTCATCCTCGTCTGCGCTATCACATGCGCTTATAATACATTTTTTAAACCAATTTCCCCGCAAGCATAGAACAGGCCTTATCGCAGACCCAAACATGCTTGCGCTCTCTGTTTGTGGTTACAGGGAAAGAGAGAGAGAGGGAGAAAGCGACCGCCTATGTTCGTCTGTGTGGTGTGATTGTGTCCTGATGTTATCCGATAAACTTAACAAACAATGCAGTTTCTTGGGATGTTTACCTAGCGAATATCACCAAGGACAAACAGTCTTTTTTCTCTCCTATTCTTTCTCCTCCTTTCCTCCCTCCCTCTACCTCCCCTTCCGGTTCCCACCCTCCCTTAGTCTCGCTTCCCCTCAGCCAACGAGGCAGAACTTTCAACACATTCCAGAGAGCCAAATGCAATATGTATTGGTCCATTTATCTGTAAATTTTTACACGTTCCGTAGCCTGTTCCAGACTCGCAAGTGTAGTCAGGAGCTAGACTAATTCCTATTGTAGATTTCTTGGGCAGTTTTGTAATGGCCGTTTTACAGATTTGTTGTACTCGTTTCACGCAAGTTTGTTCAGTTGCTTATCTTTTCCTTTGAAGATTTAGGAAGCGTTTTAGATTCGTTTTCCTTTCTGTATTTACTTTTCGGTAGTCTCTGGTATCCCTTTGCTCATGTTATAGTAGTGTCATGCTTCATTTACAACGTAAATTTGAAAAAAAAAAAACATTTTCCTTTTAGAAAGATTGGTATGACATTGCGGAATATGATTTAACGTTCCTTTTACCATATATACGAACCTAGCAGATCCCAAAAGTGTCTTTCCTCTGGCATTTGAAACATAATGGGTAAATAATGGATCTCAGGTTATATTTCTTCGTAAATCCGGGTTGAATTATGGGACAATTTAAATAACCCAAATTATATCTTGCATGATTTAACTCCTTAATGGCCCTTAACAAAAACATCAGCTGTTTACCCTTTAAATTTAAGCAAGTGACAAGATTATATTATTCCTTGTAATTATGACCCAGAAGGATAATGGTTAGCACTGGTCGTTATCATTAGCGGGAATTATTTATATACTTACTGCCTTCTCATTTCTTGATATTCTTGATATTCTTCATTTCTTGTCGTATTTTATTACCTTTTTCTATCATCTGTTTTTCATATTTACTGTACAGCTCTTGTTAATCATTACAAAGTTTTTTGTTTTTTTTCTTTTGCTTCTTCATCTTCCTCTTCTTCTTCTTTCTCTTCCTCTTCTTCCTCTTGCTCTTCTTTTTACTTTTTATTTGGCTTTTACTTCTTCGTCTTTGTGTTTTTTCTTCCCTAACAGTTCAAAGTTTTAATTTTTCTTCCCTTTTTCACCTAAATGACCCGAAACTTAGCGGCTTGTGTTAACTTAAATGACCTGTGACGACCCGACGCAGGTCTTGGACTCTCTCGGGTCTTCGGGTTAGTAAGGTGATATTGGGTCATTACTCAAGTTTGAAAGGACGACAGGAAGAGAGAGAGAAAAAATAACATGAAGGAGAGAGAGAAAGAGAGAGAGAGAGAGAGAGAGAGAGAGAGAGAGAGATAGAGAGAGAGAGAGAGAGAGAGAGAGAGAGAGAAGGATAAAAAGGGGAGGGGAGAAAGGAGGGAGAAAGAAAAGAGACAGGGATGCAGAGTGGGTAAGAGGTGGAAAAAGGAGACAGAAAGATCAGAAAAGGAATATAGCAAGAGAGGGAGAGAAGCTAACGAAGGAGGAAAAGTGAATAGTGGTGGGGGAAGGGAAAGTAATGAAATAGGAGAAATAGAAAACTAACAGAAAAGAGATGGAAAAGATTAGAAGATTATATGAACATGAAGAAAAAGAAGAAATGACTAGACCTTCCATGAACGTAGGAAGTTAATAACAAAAGTAAAGAAAAGGTAGCATAGAGTAAGCACAGATGCACTAATTCGAGAGAGAGAGAGAGAGAGAGAGAGGGGTGGTGGTGAGAGAGAGGGGGGGACACCAGCACCAGCCTGTGATTAGCATACATATAAGATTGAGTATGTAGACTCCAAATTGCAAAAAAGGGCCTCGAAAAAAAGAAAGAAAAAGGACGAAATAGAGAAGAAGAAAAGAGAAAGGTAAAATGTATATAAGCGTCGAAATTGAGCGGGAAAACATTGACTGTTCAGATAGGCAGTCCATTTAATCAAATGCGGAGCGAGTCTTCATCGAGCGCCCCTCTACCCCCCCTTCCCCCTCCTCCCCTTTCCCTCCTCCTCCTCCCACTCCCTCCTCCCCTTTCCCTCCCCCTTCTCCCACTCCCTCCTCCTTCTCCCTCTTCCCTCCTCCTCCCACTCCCTCCTCCTTCTCCCCCTTCCCTCCTCCTCCCACTCCTTCCCCCTTCTCCCACTCCCTCCTCCTCCCCCTTCCTTCCTCCTCCTCCCTCCCCTTTCCCTCCTCCTCCCTCCTTCTCCCTCCCTCCTCCCTCTCCTTCTCCCCTTCCCACTCCCTCCACTCCTCCCTTCCTTCCTCCTCCTCGTCCCACTCCTTCCCCCTTCTCCCACTCCCTCCTCCTCCCCCTTCCTTCCTCCTCCTCCCACTCCCTCCTCCTTCTCCCCCTTCCCTCCCCCTTCTCCTGCCACGTCGAAGTGTCCTCAATGAGATCTAATCGTCTTCATCATCCTTCAATAGGTAGAAATTCCATCCAGTTTACCTCGGTTGATTGTAATGGTGTTTATGAACTTTTAATGGAAAGGGAAAAAAAGAATTTGCATGCGAAATTCGAAAGTTTCCGTCATAAAAATGCAAATTTTATCATTCGAAGCATAATCCAGGAGAAGGCTCGCACCCATGCTATTCTCCCCCCCCCCTTCCCTCCCTCCCTCCCTTCCTCTCCCCTCTTCCCTCTCCCCAATCTACCCCCCCCTCTCCGAGCCTGACATGACAGGAGAAAATGCTAAAATATATGTTTATGTCATATATTTATGGTCTTATATCATACAGTATGGGCACATTCGTCGAAATGCATTCAGTTTTATTATTATATCTCTCCTGTAATAGAAAGACAAACCCAAACAGTAACTCTGGCCCCATCGCTTTCACTTCTGTCCTCCCATTCAATCTCCTCCCTCTTTCTTTCCCCTCTCTCTTTCTCTCCCTCTCCCTCCCTCTCTCCCTCCCTCCTCTCTCTCCCCCTTCCTCCTTTCTTTCCTCCCTCTCTCTCCCTCTCCCTCCCTCCCTCCCCCTCTCTAAATCCCTCCCCCTTCCCCCCCTCTTTCTCTCTCTTTCTCTCCTCTCTCTCTCTCTCTCATTTCCTCTAGAATTCGAAGAGGCAAAGGTATGGGGAGAACGGGGAGTGATCTCCATAATGAATTTTTACCCACCCTCCCCCTCTCTCCCCCTGTCCCTTCTCTCTCATCACCTCCTCTCTGCTCCCTCCCCCCCACACCTATACGCCCCTCACTCCCTCTCTACTCCTTCTTCACTCCCTGCTAACCATGTCCCAACTCTCCCTCACTCTTTTCCCCTCCCACTGACTGTCTACCCGGCCACTCATCCTCCCTCCCTGCTACTCTCTATCACTTCACTCCGTCCTATTCCCTTTCCCTCCTTCCCTCCCTCCTATTCCCCTCTCCCCCTTCCCCTCCTCCTATCCTCTGCCCTTTCCCTCCCTCCTATTCCTTCTCCCGCTTTCCTCCCTCCTATTCCCTCTCCCTCTTCTTACTCCTATTCCTTCTCGCTCTTCCCTCTCTGCTTTTACTTCTCCCCCTTTCCTCCCTCATATCCCCCTCCCCTCTTCCCTCCATCCCATCCCTCCCTTCCTTCCTATTCCCTTTTCCCCATTCCCTCCCTCCGTTCCTCCCTCCTATTCGTTCTCCCCTTCACTCCCTCCTGTTCCCTCTCCCTCTTCTTACTCCTATTCCTTCTCGCTCTTCCCTCTCTGCTTTTCCTTCTCCCCCTCCTACCCCCTTCCCTCCCTCTTTCCACTTCCGTTTCGCACCAAAAATCAAGTTTTCTGGCTTGGCGATGCCGGCGAGGGCTACAGGGTCGACACGGGTGATGAAGAACGTTAAGTCATTATCACGGGATTATGGCACTTAAAGCCCCAAGTTGCCATAATGCGCTGTGTATCATATTCCGGTTTATCATAATGTGTATTTAATTTATTCAGTGTTGGCTTGCTGGGTCATTATTGATGGGTTGGCTTGGATGTATTCATGTTGCCAAAGAGAGAGAGGGAGGGAGGGGAGGGGGAAACAGGCAGATAAAAAGAAAGAAAAAAATTGATATGATTGTAATTAGTGCGATAATGGCAACTGTGATGATGATAATGTAATCATGGTGTTGATAATTATCGTTATGTTTATAAGAACGCCAATAAATGTAACATAATAAATACATTCGGCAAAACTTGGGAAACGCTCCTGGAAAACCAAACCTTTGCGAAAGAACCGTCCTGACTGGCACCCGCGCCGCCGCCTCTGTTATATTCCGCCGCTATTTCCCGGGGAAGTGTAAAATAACTCATAAAGACACAGTGGATTTTCAGGGTGCCACCGCAGTTCAGTTGAGGGTTTAGTGGGCGTAAATTTCAACTAAAGTTCAAACCGTTTTAGAGTTTTTACGCAATCTAATTTTTTTCTGTCTTTCTCTGTATTATTTATAATTTATTCAACAACTTATTTCGCGTATGTTCTGCGTTTGCAAGTGACTTCAATTCCCTCCAACCCGAAGATATACACGAGCTTCGCCTCCCAGCAATTCTCTCCTCCCTTCGCTGCCCTCAGAGCATGCACAGTGTATTCGGCCTGAAGTATGGTGTCCTCCGTTTCCCTTGTCACGGCGTGTGTTTTGTAGGGATGAGGGGATATATGGTGTTACTAGTCACTGCCTGGTTTTCAATAGTGCGTAGATATATAGTGGTCGCAGGGTCGGAGTTAGTGCCAGGCTTGTACCGGCGTCACAGCGCTCCGGGTACTTTGAGGCAGTGCCACGGCGTCCATCTTGCCGGGAACGAAATCAGCATGTTATATTGGCCAGGGTTAATGACAGCGTAAAACGGGGTATGTATGGCATCATCCAATCAACAACAGCAAGACTTACGATCGCAACTCGAACTGCAGACCGTGTCCTTGCAATATATGATTCAATTGCAAGCCCAGAAGCTTTAGGTTTAGAGCAAGTCTCGCTTGTATTTCAAAAGTAGTACAACTCTGCAGATTACGGCACGAGAAGCACGTACGTGGCGTTAGGAAGCACGCAGAGCCGTAGGGGAAGTTTCCAGTCCCTCCCATGAAGATTGTGTGTGTTTGAATGGGCGTGTGTGGGTATGTGAGCGTGTGTGTGTGTGTGTCTGTGTGTGTGTGTGTGTGTGTATGTGTGCGTGTGTGTGTGTATGTGTGTGCGTGTGTATTTGTGTGTGTGTGTGCGTGTGTGTGTGTGTGTGTGTGTGTGTGTGTGTGTGTGTGAGTGTGTGTGGGTGGGGTGTGGGGGGGAATGTGTGTGCGGTCTTCGGAATTCAGGTCACGAGGCTTCAGGCGAGGTCAGGTGCTCTGCTGATGACACGAGTCTAAGTTGTAACGATTTCCTGCCCCCAAGTTGGCTCCAAGTCACGTGTTCTGTCGAGTCGAGGTCCAGCTCACCCAATTGTTTCTTCTAATAGATTTCTTGTTTTTGTTGCTGTTTTTTTTCTTTTCTTTTTTCTTTTCAAGGGTGATTCCGGTCAAGTGGCTTAGGTGATTCCAGGCCAGGCCGTGTTTGGTCAAGGACGATTCCCTGAAATCTATTAAAAGGCAGAAGAGGGAGAAGAAAAGAAGAGAAACGACAGAGAGTTCGGTAATTTTTTCGTTACGTGGTCTTGGTATATGCAGACCCCCCCCCTCCCCATTTTCAAAAAAGAAAAAGAAAAAAGAAAAAATGTGCTTCATTGGGATCCGGCCGTGGACCTTATACTATGTGTACTTAAATGTGTACTCATGCGTGCTTGTTTATATTACGTGCTTCTAAAAGTACGGATTCCTTTAAAATTGTTCAGGGGGTGGAGTTTTTTCCTCTTTCGTTCCCTCATTTTTCTCTTTCCTCCTCATCTTCCGGTCCTCTTAACTCTTCGAGCTCCTCCCACTGCCTTCCCTTTCTTCCTCTTCGCTTCTGCTTTCCCCTTTCCGGTTC
>NC_091579.1:21865519-21868019 GCF_042767895.1 Penaeus vannamei
CCTCCCCCGTATCCCATCCTCCCTTCCTCCCTTCCTCCCTTCCTTCCTTCCTAGGACCTCCCTCACACGAGGCTGACATTTAGCCGACCTGGGAAACCCCGCGAGCTCGGCTTCATGAGGCGTGAATCTGAAGCCTCGATGGTTTCATTTGGGGAAGTCGAGCCTTTGAACTCTGTTTGGAGTGAACTTTTCGCACTTTCGAAAGCGTCGTTTGGCCGAGTCTGTGCTTGACATTTTGAGCTCCGGCCTTGGGTGAGGAGCGGCGAGGAAATGCGCGAAAGAGAGGAAAAAGGGAAATGATAATGAGCCAATCATTATGAACACGGCAAGATCAGTTTACAAAATGAGGATGAAATAACTATCATCAAATTTTCGGAAGGTAAATTCATGTACATCGATTGCATAAAACGTCTAGACTCTATGATAGAAATAATCTCTATAAATAGATTCAACGGAAAAGGGAGGAATATATAAACACCAGATATAAGAAAAAAAAAGTATACGTCTTCCAAGAAAAATATCAAGACGAGCAAAGAAAGCAAGAGAACTGTGCCAAAAGAACATTTACATGCGCAGTATAAGGGACGATGAAAGCGTGTGTGTTTATGGAGGTCTTTAACGACGCATCCCAGAGGTCTTGTGAGCTCGCTTTATACGCTCTGGTGTTTGTAGAGGGACGAGATCACCCTGTTGATGCGTGTGTGACGTCTTCGATATTATAAGGTGTCGATTGTTCGCCTTCAAGCCAGCTGGGGGAAGATCGCCCCGGGTTCTCCTTCTGTTGATCTTGGTTCGCGCCGGCTTGTCTTGAGATGCCGTTGGGGGGGGGGGGGGCTCGCTCGGGGAGGGGGATTTTAATTCTTTTTTATCTTTATTCATAGCGCGAGTGTTGAGGGATCATGAGGTGTGCTGTATGAATGGGCTTTCGTCATATCATTTGCTTTTGCTTTCGTTGACAGCGTATCATCCGAGGCATTGCTGGAACGTGCGTGTCGTGCACTGCAATGGAGGCGCACCTAACAACAATATTTTGACGGGCCACTGATGGGGGTTGAGATGCTGCACTGGTGCGCATTGCGAGTTGCAGCTGCACAATAAGGCTTCCGAAGAGTCGGTTGTTTTGCATGCACGGGATCTGGGTGTTGGCTGGCGCTGTGTAAACTCGAGTTTCCACACCTTGTTGGCTCAAGCGGCGGATGTTTACGGTTCTTATCGCGTCTTAAGAACAGCGGTTTGATCCTCGCCGCGGGTCCTTCTGTTCGTGAAGGATGTTGCTGAGCGAGCTTAGCAACGGCTTGGCACTCTGGCTTTTACTCTCTCTCTTGATCTCTCTCCGTGTTTACACCTCTCTTGCTCTCTTCCTCATCCTCTCCTTACCTTCTACCCTCTTCTGTTCAGCCCTTTGCAATTTTTCTCACCTCCTTCCCTCTCTCTCTCTCTCAGTCTTCTTTTCAAACCTCTCCATTCTTCCTTCTCTCATTCTTACAGCCTTCCACCTCTCCTTTCTTCCTCTTCCTTCTCCTCCTCCCCCTGCTCTTCCTCCTCCTTCCGCCACCCCGGCCTGTGTCTCGTCCGCGAGAGAAAAGCCCGCACGCCCTCAAGGAAGGCCAAGACACAGGCGGAAAGTTCATTTTGCTCCCTCTTTGTGGACTCGGCAACTGGCTCCCGTCGGCGGCGTGTCCTCGAATCAACTGCCGAAGGGCCTGGGGCGGAGACTGCACCCGGGGATTATTTCTATGCAGGAACTTCTTGAGAATTCCAGCCGAGGGTTCCTCTTCGTCGGGGATGTCGGGTCGCCTTGAGGTTGACGGGATGTCGTCTACCCGGCCGTCGAGAGGAGCCGGAGGGAGGGAGGGAGGGAGGGAGAGAGAAAGAGAGGGAGAGGGATGAGGAGATGGAGACGGAGAGAGAGAGGAAAGGAGGGAGTGAGAAAGAGGGAGGGAGGGAGAGGGAAAGAAAGAGAGATAGAGAGAAAAATAGCGATGAGGCGGGAGTGAAGTATCGAGAAGGAGAAGGGAGAGAGAAAGAAATGAAATAAGACGTGGTGAAAGAGACGGATGGAGGAAGTGAGAGAAATATTGAAATGGAGAAGAGATAAAGCAAAATGGGAAAAGGAGGGTAGGAAAGAGAAGAAGAAGGGGAAGTAAGAAAAGCAAGAAAGGAGGAAAAAAAAAGAGAAGGGAAGAGAGAGAGAAGAAAAAAGGTCCATCAGGGAAATTGAGGAAAAAGAGGAAAATGCATGGAAATAAAAGAGAATAATAGAAGACGACTTGGGAGGAAAGAAAGAAAAAAGCGAAAAGGGAAATGGAGAAGAGAAAGAAAAAAAGAAGAGAAATAAAGAAATGAGGAAAGAAAAAAAAATGGAAATAGTGAAGGAGGTGAGGGAAAGAAATAAAGAAGGGAAGGGAGATCGTAAGAGAAAACGAGACGGGAGAGAAACAGGGAGGTGGAGACGAGACAGAGAGAAACATAAAGTACTTGAACGGAAAACCAAAGCTTA
>NC_091579.1:21873019-21895519 GCF_042767895.1 Penaeus vannamei
GAGAGAGAGAGAGAGAGCGAGAGAGAGAGAGAGAGAGAGAGAGAGAGAGAGAGAGAGAGAGAGAGAGAGAGAGGAAACTCTGAACTTTAGGGTATAACAAGCTTTGGAGCTGACAGGATATTGAGTACGGATTTTAGAAGTTACATAGGGGGCTGAACGCAATTAAGATACGCTGGTGGCAACACTCTGGCGGCGGCGCTACTCGAGGCCAGAAAGAAACGAAGCTTCTGAAGATATATTCCAAGATGCTCTTATTTTTTCCTTTTCTCGTTTTTACCCCTATCTCTTTTACGTCTGCTGGAGATTCCACAAGAGGGGTTTGGAACCTCTTTGGGGGAGCATCAAGAGGCAGGCGGGGGTCCCGGCTGCGTCCATCTTGGAGACGTGACACAGGACGAAAAAGTCATCGTAATTAAACGGGGTTGAGAGAGGACGACGAAGAGGAGGACGACGAGACGAGGAGGAGGGGGGGGGAGGGGAGGAGGAAGGCATAATGGTCTCTTTACGAAAGCGTTTAGAGATTGAATTTACTTGCCCTAGAGATTGAGCAGTGCTGAACTATAACCATTAGCATTAATCTAATTCGACTTTACACATGCATGCAAAAGGTAATAAAGGATGGGATTTTCTCATCACCATCAAGCATGAGGAACAAGACTAAAATAAGGTAACCTCCTCCTCGCCGAGCAGTTGTACCAGAACGAGGTACACAAGACGAGGTACGGAATTTATCCAAGTGGCCGGATCGAGGCAGAAAGCAAAAAGCAGCAAAAGCTGAAACGGTTAAAATGAACGAGGGTAAAACTCACTCTCCTGCCATGGATAAACCCTCAATAAAACCTAAAACGCACTTTAATCTCTCACCGGTTTTAAGCGATATTTATTCCAATAGTTTTGTACCCGGGCAGAGGGCGCAGAGCTCGTGGTTTTAACTGTGACAGCTGCGAGGACCGGGGCGCTGCTACACCTTCTCTGCCTTTGAATAAACCTGATTATAAATTGCTTTTATCCCCTTAGCTGAAACGTAGGGGCGATATGAACCGATGCCGAGGAAAATAAGAAATAGGTAGGGGGAGGAGGGAGGAGGGAGAGCGCGAGAAGTAATAGTAGCATATAGAAATAAAGTAGGAGAGAGAGAGAGAGAGAGAGAGAGAGAGAGAGAGAGAGAGAGAGAGAGAGAGAGAGAGAGAGAGAGAGAGAGAGCCGAGTATGACCAGAAAGTGGCTTCCAACCTCCCATGCCGACCACCCCCTCCTCTCCCCCTCGCTCCTCTTACTGTCTCCCTTCCACTTCTCCCAACGTCACTCTCCCTCTCCCCCTCCCCTCTGACCCACCTCCCCCGCCCACCCTACCTCCCCCGCCCACCCTACCTCCCCCGCCCACCCTACCTCCCCCGCCCACCCTACCTCCCCCGCCCACCCTAGCCTGCTTTGCACCGCCGGTTTAATACAGCGAGAAAATGTACGGGTGATTGACATGCAAAGGAGGTGAGAGGTTAATAAGTTATGTTGATTTTTTTTCTTGGTGCTTCAGCATCTCCGAGACGACGAGAGATGCTGACATTTGCATATAGATATCACGTGCTGAAGGTATAGTGAGAGAAGTTAGGGAGGTGGAAGGATGCAGGGAGGAGGTGGAGGAGGAAAGGAAGGGGAAGGGAGGAAGGAAGCAACGAAGAGGGGAGCGGAAGGGAGGAAGGAGAAGAGGAAGATGGGAGGCGGAAGGGAGGAAGATGGGAGGCGGAAGGGGACGAGGAGGGGAGATGTCAGATGTTCTACGTCCGTCAGGTCTCAAGGAATGGATATGTAAGATGTCAACTCTATCTAGGGAGCCTTAGGAGCAGCTGGGAGGTCGTGGAGAACCACCTGACAGCTGCTGGGCTTCGGGGGAAAGTTCCACGGGTTTCTCTAAGCAGTGCGTGTGGGTTTTTACTGTCATATTTTGGGCATTAGGTGATCAAAATCCCACCTCCCTTTCGGATAGGTAGAGTTAAAGGTATTCATGTACATGTGTTAGGAAAACATATGGATATACAGGTACCCCCTAGGTTCAAACCGCTTACATAATAACAGATACATGCTTGCACAGGCACGCTTACCTAACTAAACACACACATACACACACACACACATAAACACACGCACACACACACATAATCACATACACATGGACACACAAACAATCGTACGTACATACACACAAACACACACATGCCCGCATACACACCGACTGGAAAGCCTTACCGTGAGAAATCGCAAGAAACGGGGAGGAAGATGTTATATAAGAAGGGCTTAACTTTAGGCAGAGCCAACACAGCCTCGGGGAAGCTTAGGGACGCAGAAGCACCGCCGAGTGTGGCTTTGGCAGGGATGAAGGAGGAGTCTTAGTGTGAGTCCTGGAGAGCAGTGCCGTGGGGTGGGGGTGGGGGGGAGGGTGCGGTGAGTGCTAGGTGTTGTATTTCAAAGGAGAATCCGAAGGGAAGATTGCCAACTGCGTTTGCACGGAGGCGCGAGCCAGGTGTTATGTTCCAAGGTAGAAGGGACGTCTTTTATACTCTTCTGCAGAAGGAAATCGGCGCTGTGTTGCAGACAGGAGAGAGCCATGTTAACTGTTGCGCGAATGGTAACCTGTAAATATCCGGGGAGAAAGGCGTCCGGCGGGCTGCAGGGGAGGGGGCACTGTCACGTGCAGCACTGCAGCAGAGGCAGCCCGGCGAGTGGGGCTGCGAGTGGAGTGTCACAGGAGGCGGAGCAGTCGCATGCCAAAACGGGGGCAGGAGCCACAGGCTATTACAATGCAAAGGGAAGAGCCGCGGCGCCATTGTCGAGGAGCGCTAACCAGAAGCTCTCGCAGTCTGAAGGCGGCGAGAGCAGAGTAAACATCTCGCAGGAGAGAAGAAGGAAGCGGGGAGGAAGAAGAGGACAAGGAAGAAGCAGCTCCAGCTTCTATACTTCTTCCTCCACCGCTTCCTCCTACTCCTCTTTCTCCTCCTCCTCACACTCCCCTTAAGGCTGAAAAAGGTGGAGGAGGAAGGTACACACTCCGGAGTCTTAAATAATATTTTTTGTGTGAGGACAAAATAGGGATCGGGGACAGAAGCTGCTTATATGCATGGGTGCGTGTGTGTTTACATGTGTGTGTGTGTGTGCGTGTGTGTGGTGGCAGGGGGGAGGCAGGTGTAGGTGTTTGTGCGTGATTACATCCGTACGTTTCTTTGTATGTACGATTTTATGTGTGATAACATGTATGTGTCAATTTGTATGTGTGACTGCATTTGTGCATTTCGGTGTACGTACGCATGCGTTTCTGCGCGCGCGCGCGCTTGTGTGTGTGTATGAGTGTGTGCGTGTGTGTGAGAATGCATACCGCACACTTTGATGCGTGATCCAGCATTAACCCCTCTTGCCAAAAGCAAGTGATTAGAAGCACAAAGCCGGAAAAAGGGAAAACAGAGTTACACCCTCAGCAAGATAATAACGAAATATCGAGACGTTTCAAGAAAGGCAGAATCCAATTTATTCGGCTGTGGTCTGGAACCCAACAGTTAAAGAGGCGTTGCGAAGGGAGCCAATGTCCGCCGCTGCCGAACCCTCCCTCCTCCGCGCTCCCTCCCTCCTCCGCGCTCCCTCCCTCCCTGCCCTAATTTCTCCGTCTTCTTCTCCTTGCTCTTATTCGCATTCGTCTTTGGATTGTTGTTGTTGTTGTGATTAACCTTGTCCTTGACATTATTATTATTGTTGTTATTGTTATAAGTTATTGATATTTTACTGTTACTATTACTACTACTATTTTTTCTATTATTATTGTTATTATTGTTGTCATTATTATTATTATTATCATCATTATTATTGTTGTTGTTGTTGTTGTTGTCTTATTATTATTATTATTATTATTATTATTATTATCATTATTGTTATTATTATTATTATTATTATTATTATTATTATTATTATTATTATTATTATCTTTATTATTACTATTATCATCATCATTATCATCATTATTATTTTTTTTGTTTTTACTATTGCTTTTTTATCGCTATCATAATTATTATCCTCGTGATCATCATCATAATCATCATTATTGTTATTTTTGTTAATATTATCATTATTATTATTGTTATAATTATTATTATTATCATTGTTCTTGTTATTATTATTATTATTATTATTATTATTATTATTATTATTATTATTATTATTATTATTATTATTATTATTATTATTATTATCATTATTATCATCATTATTATTATCATTATTGTTATCATTATTATTGTTATTATCATTATTAACATTATCATCGTATGTTATTACCATAGTTATCATTACTATTATTTCTTTTTTGTTATTATGATTATTATCACTGTTATTATTGTTATTATTACTATTATTTTTATTAATCGTCTTTTTTCTTTTGTTCTTATTCTTATTCTTATTCCTGATTTTGACCTTGTTTTTTTCATAATTATTATTCTTTATCCTCCCCTTCTTCTCATTTTCTACTTCTCCTTTGGCTTCTTAATCCTCTCTCTCTCTCTCTCCTCTCTCTCTCTCTCTCTCTCTCTCTCTCTCTCTCTCTCTCTCTCTCTCGCTCTCTCTCTCTCTCTCTCTCTCTCTCTCTCTCTCTCTCTCTCTCTGTCTCTCTCTCTCTCTCTCTCTCTCTCTCTCTCTCTCTCTCTCTCTCTCTCTCTCTTTTTTCTCTCTCTCTCTTTGTCTGTCTCTTTTTCTCTCTCTTTCATTCTCTTTCTCTCCGTCTCCCCATCATTGTTCCTTGACATCTTTCTCCTCATCGGATTCTTTTTAGTATCCAACGTTTCCTCGCAAAATCTTGCTTTTCGAACGACCCACTTCGATGTTTTTTCTCTCCTTCTTTCTTTTCTCTCTTCATCTCCTTCCTCTTCTTCCTTCTCCGGTTCCTTTGTATCCCCTGCGGTCTCTTCACCCCCCCCATACCCCACCCTCATCCTCTCCCCCTCCTCTTCCTCCTCCCCCTCCTCCCCCGCTAATTTTCTTCCTCCTCCGCCCCCTCCTCCTCACCCCCTCCCCTCCTCCGTTTCCTCCTCCTCCTCCCCCCCTCCCCCCGCTATTTTTCTCCTTCCTCCTCCGCCCCCTCCTCCTCACCCCCACCCTTCCTCCGCTTCCTCCTCCTCCCCTCCTCCCCCGCTATTTTTCTCCTTCCTCCTCCGCCCCCCTCACCCCCCACCTCCCCCCTTTTCCGCCCAAGCCTCCTGGAAGGGGGTCGGGCGGGCCGGCGGTTTCAACCACGCAGGAAAGTCTGCGGCTTAAGTCTCACGTTTCAAATACTCTTATCTTTTTTTCCCCTCCTTTACTCCAGGAACTCGGCAACAATAGGGTAGTTGAGACTAATTATAAAGTGTCGAGAGAGGACCTTTTCCTTTTATACTCGTCGCTTTCTTTTGCTTTTCGATGTTATATCTTTTCGATGATATATCTTTACGTGATATATCTTTACGTTGTGTGCTGGATTGCGGGTGTGTAAATGTATGTGAGCATACATCCATGCCAATACACATATAGATGAAAAGGTAAACATATAGATATACTGATAAATAGATAGATAGATACACAGCTAGATAGTATCTGTGTGTGTGTATTTGTATATATATATATATATATATATATATATATATATATATATATATATATATATATATATATATATATATATATATATATATAAACATGCATACATAAATGTATATATAAACATAAACGGAGCGAGCAGGTAAAACCGCAAAGGCGATTCGTCAACGCTCGCATTTCCCGCCGGAAGTATTTCAAGTGATTGGCAGTCCTCGCTGGATTCGCCGCCTCCTCGCTGCCTTCTTTGCGTTTTCGCTTTCTTTTCTCTTTCCTTTTTCTTTTTCTTTCCGACTGTCTTTCGTTGTTCCTTTTTTCTTCTTCTTCTTTTTTTTTAGTTTTGCTTTTCTCGTTTCTTTTCAGAATTTTTATTTTTTATCTTCGCTCTCTTTTGATTTCATTCTTTTGGTACATTATTCATGTTTCTCCTGTTCCTCTTTTTCTTCATTGTCCTACTTATCCTTATCATCTTCATCCTTCACCTCTGTCTGTTCCTCCTCCTCCTATTCTTCAGCTTTCCCTTTCTCTATTTGCTAATCTTTTTACTCCTCTATCTCCTCTCTCTACTCCCCCTCTTTTCCCTCTTCCTCTTCCTATTCCTACTAGTACTGATCTTTTTAGTTCGTCTCCTCTATTTTTTCTTCCTCTTCCTTTTCCTTCTCATCCTCCTAAATCTCCTCTTCTTTTTTTCCTCATCCTCCTATTTTTCCTCCTCCTCTTCCTTCCCTATCTTCTCAACCATCTCTTCTTCTTCTTCCTCCATCCCCCCTCCTCCTACTCTTCTCCGTCTTCCTCCTCCTTCCCTTTTTTCCCCTCCCCCTCTTCCTCTTCCTCCCCTTCCTCCTCCTCCTCCTCCTCCTCTCTCTTATTCCTTCTCCTCCTCCTTCCTCTTCCTCCTCCTTCCCTTTTTTCTCCTCCTCCTCTTCCTCTCTTTCCTCCTCCTCCTCCCCCTTCCCCTTTTTCCCCTCCTCCTCTTCCTCCTCCTTCCCCTTCCTTCCCCTCGCTCCTTCTCCCTCGCCCGGCTCCCTCCGTCTAGTATGATGAGGTTAATTACATAACAATAGGAGGAAAATGCGGGGCCGTTTGGATCTCGTGTTCTGATATATCTCGGATGGTTTTAATTCAGGTCTGGATCACGTGGATGTCCTTTTGTGTGGGAGAGCTTTTTTATTTTTCTTTTTTCTTTGTTCTTTTCGTTATTTCTCTTTTTTATGTTTTTCTGATTTTTGTTTGTTTGGTTGGTAATTTTGTTTATCCATTTTTGTTTGGTCTGGATCACGTGGATGTCCTTTTGTGTGGGAGAGCTTTTTTATTTTTCTTTTTTCTTTGTTCTTTTCGTTATTTCTCTTTTTTATGTTTTTCTGATTTTTGTTTGTTTGGTTGGTAATTTTGTTTATCCATTTTTGTTTGGTCTGGATCACGTGGATGTCTTTTTGTGTGGGAGAGCTTTTTTCTTTTTCTTTTTTCTTTGTTCTTTTCGTTATTTCTCTTTTTTATGTTTTCTTGTTGTTGTTTTTTTGCTTGTTTGTTTGTTTGGTAGTTTTGTTTATCCATTTTTGTTTGGTCTGGATCACGTGGATGTCCCTTTGTGTGTGAGAAAGCTTTCTTTCTTTTTTTATGGTTTCCTTTTTTGTTTTTTCTTATGTTTTTCCCTTTTTTTCCTCCTTTCGTTTTTTCTTGTTACGTTTTTTTTTTTTTTTTTTTTTTGGGGGGGTTGTTTTCGTTTTTTTTTTAAGATGATTTTTTGGTTTCGTTTTGTTCTGTTTGGTTTGGTTATTTTAGAGTTTTGGTTTTATACGTTTATTATATTCATTATTTTTTTTGTACATTTTCTTTTTTTCTTTTTCTATTTTATTGTCAAACTGATCTTTGTTTATTTGTATTGTGTGAATTGATCATTTGCTTTGAGGTTTTGATTTATTTGTTCATTTTATTCATTCCCTTTTGTTTGGTCTGGAACACAGGGATTTTGCTTTGTGTGTTGTTATTTGCTTTTGTTTTTGCTTTTCTTGTTACACACGTTGTTATGTTTCTTTGTTTGTTTATATGTTGTGTGATTTTATCATTTTTTTCCGATTTTGGTTTTAATCTTAAATTTTGCTTTACCAGGAATTCATTCTTATTTAAAAAAATCAAGGGCTACCTGCCAGGGTACAGTTCTAGTACGAAAAAAAGAAGAAAACTCTCAAGAAATTAGAATCATGATAACTATAAACACAAAAAATGCAAAGAAACAAGAAAAACAAAAACAAAATAAACAAAAAAGGACATTGAAAAAAAAATGGAAGATAGAAAAAACACAGCTTCCAACATCTCGTAGCAATTCACACGTTTATCGATAAGAACAAGTCACAAGATAACAAGACGTTTCAAGAGGGGGAAGAAACGGAGATCTTCTTTGAGATAAGGAGCCTCCACCCCACCTCCCTTTCTTCCTCTTACCCCCCCCCCCCACATCAAGTATCCCCTTATTTTTTTCTGTTTACTTTACCATTTGTTTTAATCGTTTTCTGGTTCTCCTTCCGTCGTTTCCATGCAGGCTTTTTTATGATTATCTTCTTGTTCTATTTTTGTGTATTTCTTTCTTTCTTTCTTTCCTCTTTTTCATGTTTTTTTTTATTATTATCATTTCTTCGTCTCTCTCTCTCTCTCTCTCTCTCTCTCTCTCTCTCTCTCTCTCTCTCTCTCTCTCTCTCTCTCTCTCTCTCTCTCTCTCTCTCTCTCTCTCTCTCTCTCTCTCTCTCTCTCTCTCTCTCTCTCTCTCTCTCTCTCTCTCTCTCTCTCTCTCTCTCTCTCCCTCTCTCTCTCTCTCTCTCTCTTCTTTCTCTCTACGTTCCACTCGTTTCATCCCTTCCTGTTTTTTCTTTCTTTCTTTCTTTCCTTTTAATGTCTCTCATCTCCTCTTTCAACCCTTCTCTCCTTCTTCCCCCACTTATCCCTCTCTCTCTCGCTCTCCAATTTTCTTCTCACACCTCCTTCCCATCAATTTCCACCATTTTCCCCTTCTATCTCCCCCTTCTATCGTTCAGTCTCTCCCCTCCATCTGTTACCCTTCCTCCCTTCTCCCCCTCTCTTCCTCCTCCTCATTCTCTTCCTTTCCCTTGGGTAATACAGAAATGTTTTCCATATCTATACCTCCCTCCTTCCTCTCCCCCCCCCACCATCACCCTCCTCCTATCACCCCCTCTCTCCCTATCACCTCCCATCACCCTCCCCCCATCATCTCCCCTCCCCTATCACCCCCCCTTCACCCCCCCCTTTCACCTATGAGCGCATGGCCAAAGCAACGTTGATTTAAGGCATGACAGATGAAGGGGGGGGGGGATTTGGTGATTAATGGGGCGTCGGAAGATGATTGATAATGGGGGGGGGGGAATGGGGGGGTCGGGTCGGGATGGTGTTAGTAATTAATGGGGTACAGTTCATAATATTCATAGTGATGAATGGGTGAGGATGGGGAGGGGGTGGGAGGTAATGTGGGTAATGGGGGGGGGAGGTGTTGTAGAAATCCTTATATAATGGGAAATGAGGAGAGATATAAGGGAAGGAACCCATGATTAACTGCCAGGCTGAGGAGAGGAACCGGCGCTCCGAGCTCGCCTTTCTCATCACTTCGTCATCACTCTTTCGCTCGCTTATCTGTTTGCCTTCTCCTTGGGCTGCCCTTAAGCTATATGTATGAATATATGTATGAATGTATATGTGAATATATATATATATATATATATATATATATATATATATATATATATATATATACATATATATATATATATATATATATATATATATATATATATACATACATACATACATACATACATATATATATATATATATGTATATATATATATATATATATATATATATATATATATATATATATATATAAATATGTGTGTGTGTGTGTGTGTGTGTGCGTGTGTGTGTGTGGGGGGGAGGGTGTATGTGTGTGTGTAATTGCATGCACCTGAATATACGCATGCATCAAAATGAATTCACAACTGAATCTAAAAATTGTTCTTTAAAATTCCACTTAAACACCTCTAACCAATTCTCCTCGTCTCTGTCTCCTTTCTCGCCTCTCTTCTCCTATCTCCTAGTCTTCCTCCTCGCTCCCCATCCCCTTAGGCCTACACCCACCCATCAATAACCATTAAAAAAACAACACAAAACAAAAAAAGTAATGAAAATCGGAGCCCGGCCATCGTTACAGCACCAAGCAAAGTCATTTCCTCTCACCATTAATTACGTTCCCGATGGCAGAACGTGTCACGGAAAGCGAGCGATCGATGCGAGCGAGAGTTCCCACGTTCTAACGCAAATATTGGCGGAACAAGCAGCTCGTACTCGCCACCGGAGTCGCTGTTGCCTCATTCAGGAAGGTTGCTTTACGAAAAGTTAATGCGGGGCTTGCTGGATGCTTCCTCTGGGGGTGTTTGTGCTTTGCGGTTGCGCTTCTGTGGCGATTTACGTGGTTGTGGAGTTTGGATTCGTGGTGTTATTTTGGGGGGTTCCGTGAGTTATTTATTGGGCTTCGTGAGTTATTTAGGAGGCTCCGTTAGTTAATTTTTGGGCTTCGTAAGTTAATTTCTGGGCTCCGTGAGTTATTTTGGGAGGGCTCCGTAAAGTTAATTTTTGGGCTCCATGAGTTGATTTTTGGGCTCCGTGAGTTATTTCTCGGACTCCGTTAGTTAATTTTTGGGCTTCGTTAGATAATTTTTGGCCTCAGTATTTTTTTTTTTTTTTTTTTTTTTTGCGGGATATTTTGGCTATGCATATTGACTGACTATTGCTGATTGTAAATTAGCGGAGCAAACAATTCTCAGAGACGAAATTTTAAAAAGAAGAGCAAAGTTAAACAATTATACAGAACGAAGAATAAAATACCTGATAACAACGAATGGGGTAAAATGAAAACAAGAATGGCTTGACGACAGAGGCAATTAGGCCATTGATTCCACTTATAGCGTGATCCGCTTGAGCTGTCTGATCCAGGCTTGATCCAGGCTTGAGCCAGGCTTGAGGTCGCCGTCACAGATATCTCTTCAGGCTTGAGATATCTCGTGTGACCAAGTGACCAGGTGACGGAGGACGAAGAGGAGGAGGCAGAAGAGGGGGAGGAGGAGGAGGCAGAAGAGGGGGAGGAGGAGGAAGAGGAGGAGACAAAAGAAGGGGATGAGGAAGAGGAGAAGGAGACAGGAGAGGGGGGGAGGAGAAGGAAGAGGAAGAGGAGGAGGAAGAGAGGGTGTAAGGGGACGAAGAGGAGGAAGAGAAGAAGGGAGAGGAAGAAGAGGAAATGGAGGAGGAGGGAGAGTGGGCGTGGCAGGAAGCGGATTAGGATTAGGAGAAGGAGGAAGGAGGTGGAAGAAGTGCGTTTCGGCGAGGGTGAGGGGTTTTGTGCGTGCGTCTTGGAGAAAGACTTTTTGTGTTTGCTTGGCTCTCTCTCTCTCTCTCTCTATCTATCTATCTAGCTAGGTAGCTATCTGTCTATCTACCTACCTATCAATCTATCTATCCATCTCTTTCTCTTTCTCTTTTTTTTTCTCTTTTTCTTTCCCTCTCTCTCTCTCTCTCTCTCTCTCTCTCTCTCTCTCTCTCTCTCTCTCTCTCTCTCTCTCCTACCTTCCAAATAACAAAGGAATAACTAAAGTAAAAGAACAAAAGTCCGACCTGGACGATGAAGAGAGAGGAAAAGAAGAAATATATATATCAGGAAAGATCACAAGGGAATAGGGTCACCAGATTGTAATGATCAAGACACATGGTTCATGCAATAACACTTTAATGCCAGGTTGTCACCGGGATGAATTGCAAGGTCGCCTTCAACTTGGCAGATTGCAGATCAATCCGCCCGCCGTATCACGTTGTTTTAGAGGGCGAGCGGGCGTGGGCGTCAGACTTGCAACCGTGGAATTGCAGTCGTTTTGTGGATTATGTCTCGCCCTCAGGTGTTGCGGCCTTTCCGCTTCTTTCTGTTTCTTTTTTCTTTTATGGATAGTCATATATGTATATATATATATATATATATATATATATATATATATATATATATATACATATATATATATATATATAGAGAAGAGAGAGAGAGAGAGAGAGAGAGAGAGAGAGAGAGAGAGAGAGAGAGAGAGAGAGAGAGAGAGAGAGCGAGAGAGAGAGAGAGAGAGAGAGAGAGAGAGAGAGAGAGAGAGAGAGAGAGAGAGAGAGAGAGAGAGAGAGAGAGAGAGAGAGAGAGAGACAGACAGACAGACAGACAGACAGACTGACAGAGAGAGGGGGGGAGACAGAGAGAGACAGAGACAGAGAGAGAGAGAGAGACAGAAAGAAAGAGAATACAAATACTCACACACAAACCTCCATTCATTACGACACACGCCCACACACAATCCCTCAGTCCTCCAATCCCGATCGAGTTACGCACTCCAACACGCCTTATTCCTTCACGCGAGATGATTAGCCGATCCCTCCAAGCACTCCATTCGCGCCTTGACTGCCGTGAATTACATTTTCTCCTTTCATTATGGAGTTTCAACGCAGGTCCTTCGCGCGCCGCTGATAAACGCGTCAGCCGGGGGCTATTTAGGCAAACATTATGCAAATTTGGGATATTGCCGAGTTATGTTCTCGCCATGAGAAATATTTGTAATGGAGGCTTAAATTATATATTTGTATATCTATATCTATCTATCTATCTATCTATCTATCTATCTATCTATCTATCTATCTATCTATCTATCTATCTATCTATCTATCTATCTATCTATCTATCTATCTATCTATCTTTCTATCTATCTATCTATATATATATATATATATATATATATATATATATATATATATATATATATATATATATATATATATATATATATATATATATATATATATATATATATATATATATATATATATATATATATATATATATATATATATACATACATACATATATACATATATGTATATGGTTTGTGTGTGTGTGTGCTTATGCGTATTTGTGAATGTGTGTGCCGTATGTATGCATGTATGTATGTACTTATCTATTGATTTGTTTATGTACTTTATTTACTTATTCACCTATTCTTTATTATAAGTATGCGTGCGCATTATGTACGACGGAAATCTACGAAATATAAAGCAAAGATTAGTATACTGATAATGCTAATGCTGATTGATGATAATTTATGTAGAAGGATCATGTGTAGAGAAGAGTAAAGTCGGAATCAGAATGTTCTTTGCTTTTTTCATGTCATTTGTTGTTTTGTTATTCTTTCTCGCCTCCCCATCTCTCCTCCCCCCCCCCCCTTCATCCTTATTCTGTCTCCCTAAGTGGATATATATTAGGTTACAAATCCCTTGATGGTTGTAAACAAGTTAGATAGTTTTGTTACAGTAGTTCCCCTCCCTTGCTCCCTCCTTATTTATGTGTGTGTGCGTGTGTGCGTGTGTGTGACGAATTGGTGGTGGGGTAATTTTGTTATTTCGTCATCATCGTCGTCGTCGTCGTCGTCATTGTCGTCATCGTTGTTATCATCATCATCGTCATCGTAATTGTCATCGTCATCGTCATCGCCTTCGTTATCATCATCGTCATCTCATTGGCATAGTTATAGTCGTAATCATGGTCGTTATCATCATTATCACCGTTGCTGTTATTTTTGTTAAGGTTATTGGTGTTCTCGTCATTGGAGTTGTTATCATCATCACCATCATCAGAGCTGTTGTTGTTATTTTCCTTCGCATCCCCGCACAGGTGCACATATCAGGCCATATTGTCCCTCCCATATTTTACTCCCCTCATTCCCCTCTCAGATACCCTGAAGGTAATTTCCTCCAGACCGTGGGTCCCTTCGCCATCTCCCCCCCCCCTTCTCCTCTTTCGTCTCCCCCCCCCCTTTCTCTCCTCTTTTCATTCGTCCCCTTGCCTCGCCCTTCTTCCGTCCCTTCCCCTCTCCCTTTTTTTGCCCCCTCCTTTCCTCCCTTTCCCGCCGCCTCTCTTTCGTCCCAAACTCACCCCTCTTTTCTTTCCTCCTCATTGCCCTCTCCTCTCTTCTCTTCTCTTCACTCCCCTCTCCTCTTTTCTCTCTTCTCCTCTTCCCCCTTTCGTCCTCTCCTCTCGTCTCTTCCGCCTCCTCTGGACTACCGCTCCCTCTCTCTTCTTTTCTCTCCTCTCCTCTTCCCCCTTTCGCCCTCTCCTTCTCTCGTCTCTATCGTCTCCTCTCGACTACCGCTCCCTCTCTCTTCTTTTCTCTCCTCTCCTCCACCCCCTTTCGCCCTCTCCTTCTCTCGTCTCTATCGTCTCCTCTCGACTACCGCTCTCTTTCTCTTCTAAAAGGAGGTGAGAGCCTTACAGTTTCAGGTGTCACACGTCACTGCTGTGGGCGTGTATTCTGACGCGGTGCATACTTTCTGCACTGTACTTTCTTACACTGACCTTCGATTTTTGTGTTTATTTATTTTTTCGATAGTATATGTTTGAATCGCGGTTTGTCCATCATCATCATCATCTCTCTCTCTCTCTCTCTCTCTCGCTCTCTCTCTTTCTCTCTCTCTCTCTCTCTCTCTCTCTCTCTCTCTCTCTCTCTCTCTCTATCTATCTATCTATCTATCTATCTATCTATCTATCTATCTGTCTGTCTCTCTCTCTCTCTATCTCTCTCATAATCCATCTATCTGTTGATCTATCTATGTATTAATCTATCTTTCTATCTATCTACCTCTCTATATGACACTTTCTTCCAATTCCTCCCCGCAATCACAAGTGTCCTAACCAGCATCCACATCCACCATCAACCACATCCACCATCAACCACCTCTACCACCAACCACATCCACCATCAACAACATCCACCACCAACCACATCCACCATCAACCACATCCACCATCAACCACATCCACCATCAACCACATCCACCATCAACCACATCCACCATCAACCACCTCTACCACCAACCACATCCACCACCAACCACATCCACCATCAACCACATCCACCATCAACCACCTCTACCACCAACCACATCCACCGCCAACCACATCCACCGCCACCAGGCTCTGCCAACCCCAACCAACAGCCAACACCTGCGTCCTGATGAAAACTGGAGAACGAATGAATTTATCATGGTAACCATTTGTCTTTGGCCATTATGAGAAAAAGCTTGCGGGGAAGGGAGGGGGGAAGGGAGGGGGGAAGGGAGGGGGGAAGGGAGGGGGGAAGGGAGGGGGAAGGGAGGGAGGGGAAGGGAGGGGGAAGGGGGGGGAAGGGAGGGGGGAAGGGAGGGGGAAGGGAGGGGGGAAGGGAGGGGGAGGGGGTGGGGGTGGGGGGGCGGCCTCCGGATCTTCTCCAGCGATGCACTTTATTCGGCTAAATTATTTAAATTGGCTGAGGGAGAAAGGAGATTAAGGAAGAGAAGATTGATAAAGGATTCTCTCTCTCTCTCTCTCTCTCTCTCTCTCTCTCTCTCTCTCTCTCTCTCTCTCTCTCTCTCTCTCTCTCTCTCTCTCTCTCTCTCTCTCTCTCCCTCTCTCTCTATTTATCTATCTATCTATCAACCAATATGTGTATCTATCTATCTGTCTCCCTTTTTCTTTTCGCTCTCTTTCTCTCTATTTTTATATATTCATCCACCTGTCTATCTTTCTCTGTCGCACCATCTCATTATTTCTCTTTCCTTTCAATATTCCAGCCCATCGCTCTTTCCTTCCAATCGTACTTTATCCTTCTAATCCCCTGTCTCACTTTCTTCTCTTTCGTCTCCCAGCTTTGCTCGACCCTCACCCTACCCCTCTCCTCCCTCCCTCCCTCCCTCCATTCTTTCTCTAACCATTTTTATTCCCATCTCCCTCTCTCTCCTTCCCTTTCTTCCTTCCTTCTTCTCCCCCTTCCCTTCCTTCCCTCTCCCTTTCCTTCCTTTCACTCCCTCCCTCCCTCCCTCCCTCCTTCCTTCCTCCCCCTCCCTCCTTCCCATCCCTCCCTCCTCCCCCTCCCCTCCCATCCTTCACTCCCTCCCTCCCTCCCTTCCTCCCCCTTCCCCTCTCCCTCCCTCCCTCCTCCCCCTTCCCTTCCCTTCCTTCCCCTTCCTCCCTTCCCTCCCTCCTTCCCCTCCCTCCCTCCCTTCCCTCCTCCCTCCCTTCCCTCCCCCTTCCCTCCCTACCTCCTTCCCCTCCCTCCCTCTTTTCTTTCCCAGACGTTGAGTCGACGAACAATATTTTAATCCGAGTCGAGGGGATTATTGGGGCGTGGCCGTCCATCCGGGTCTTTAGCTCCCGTGGTCCCTCCTCGTGCCTCTATTTAGGAATATTTTTTATCGTTGGTTTTATTGGTCAGGAAATTATTGTCATTGTTGTTATTTTTCATTATTATTGTTGTTGTTATCATTATTATTATATTATTATTCATTATTATTATATTATTATTCATTATTATTATTCTATCATTATTATTATTTTATTATCATTATTAGATTATATCATTATCGTTATATTATCATTATCATTATCATTGCCATTGCCATTATCATTGTTATCATCATCATCATCATCATTATTATTACCATTGTTATTATCTTCATTAAAATTCATATTATTATTATTATAGCTATTATCGTTATTATTATCATTAGCATCATCATAATCATCATCATCATCGTCATAATAATCATTATCATTATCATCGATAACATTATTGTTATTATTATTATTATCATCATTGTTGTTATTATTCCTCCCCCTCCCTTTTCCTCCTCCATTATTATTCCCTTTATCCTCTCATCCTTCCCTTGCGTGCACAAGCCTGAGTAATTGAAGCAAAATGCCATGTTTAAAGTATGCCCCAAGATTGACAGGTGACGGGTGAATCCTAAAGCATAAAAGGCTTTTTTTAATGCTAGAGTTTTTATTTGTTCATTTAATTTCACATTTTGTTTGTTTGTTTTTTATCTTTTATTCGGTTTTGTAGATTTGTTTGTTTTTTCTATTTTTTTTATTTTTTTCGTTTTTTAAGTTTTTTTACGTTTTTTTCTCGTGTTTTTCTTTTTTTTTCGTTTTTTCCGCTTTTTGATTCGTTGTTTGAAATTCATTAATGATGTCGTTATAGCCGCTGGTGGTTTTCTTACTCTGTTCTACCAAGTGTTTTAGCAATCACAATTGTTTTCTCTTTTTTTGCATTGCTGATACTATTGTTGCTGTCATTATTCTTGTCAATATTTTCATACTCATCAACATTATGTTTATTGGCAGTGGATATTGTCATGATAATCATTGTTTTTACTACGACTTCAGTTGCTCTTCCTGCTGTGTTTCACTGGAAAGAAGTGCATTAGTATATAAGTAAATCGTAATTCCATCATTTTACACATTATGTATTATTATTATCCTCCCCAAACCAACGAGACTGCAACAGCGTTCGTGCAAGCAGAGGCTCGTTCGTGTATGCGCTAAAAGTGCGTCCTAGAGAGGGGGGGAGATGGAGGGGGAAAGGGGGGACTGCAGAACTTTTACCTCCCCCGTAAATTTTATTTCTCTGTCTTCCCCTTCCCATCCGCGTAGGGTCGTATTTTTTTCTCCCCCCCCCCCATCACACACAGTCTATCTATTAGACACGCCTTCCCCACACACCCTCTTTTACCCCTCTTTCCCCATCCCCCTCTTTCGCCACCCCTTCCCCATCCCCCCTCTTTCACTAGCTCTTCCCCATTCCCCCTTTTTAATCACCCCTTCCCCAGTACCCCTCCCTCGCCACCCCTTCCCCAGTCCCCCTCTTTCACCACCCCTTTCCCAGTCCCCCACTTTCACCATCCCTCCCCCAGTCCCCCTCTCTCGCCACCCCTCCCCTCCGCCCAGACCCATGAATGGAGGTCTAAGAAGCCCCCGCCACCATAAACACAAGCACACTGACTGTCACGTATAAATCTCCGCGCTCTTCCCCAGCCAACAATAAACTCAGAGGAGAGGGGGGAGGGGGTTAGAGGGGAGGAGGGGGAGAGGGGGGACGGGGGAGGAAGTCTTTGGGGAGAAGGGGTTACATCTGGAAGTGAAATGTGTGTTTATTTAATAGGATTGTCGACCGAATTGCATATATGCCCTTTTTCTTTTCCCTCTGTGTCTGTTTGTGGGTTTTCGTTTTATTTTTGTGGTATTTGTGGCTGGGTATGTGTTAGTGCATGCGTTTGCATTTGCCTGTGTGTTTGTGTGTGTGTGTGTGTGTGTGTGCGTGGTGTGTACTCGCGTGTGTGTATGTGTCGTGTGTACTTGCGTGTGTATCTGTGTACTCAAGTGTGTGCGTTAAAATCTGAATATTTGTATTTAAATATTTGTGTATGTATATGTATGGAAAGAGAGAGGGTAGCTTGCCTGTGTTTATACTTTGTAGTATTTTTACAACCTGTTCATTTATATCTCTCTCAGTATTTATTTATGTTTATTCTTAAACCTGAGTCATACACGACCATTGGGTTATTTGAGAATATGTTATCAAAAGGAGGCAATCCTTCTATTTGCATCCAATCAAGGGCTGTTTGCACATCTTCGGAAACTGTTGATGAATTCACAAATTAGAGGTGAACTTTTTCTTATCATTTTTTATTTTTTTTATTTTTTTCTTACCAAAACAAGCTAGCCCGAATCTTGTTTATCATACGGGGGGAGAAAT
The DNA here is from genome assembly GCF_042767895.1 of Penaeus vannamei. Lineage (NCBI taxonomy): Eukaryota > Metazoa > Arthropoda > Malacostraca > Decapoda > Penaeidae > Penaeus > Penaeus vannamei. The sequence continues at coordinate 21,891,276 of NC_091579.1, forward strand.
AGTGCTGGGGGACGGGGTGGGGGGTGAAGGGGAGTGGTAGTACTACTATGTTATTCAATCGACAAGGAAAAAAAAGCCTCTATTTTGACCGGCAGCGTCTCGTCTGGCAAGAAAAATGGGCTTTAAGGGAGGAGGCGAGAGAGGAGGTGAAGCCAGGGGAAGCAGGCGGGCTTACGAATCGCGACTTTAATTTTTCTGTTTATTTTGTACCAAGATCTCTGTGATTGGAATAGGTTTAGGGTGATTCTGCTGCATGGCTCTGAGAGTCCAGATTTATTTTTCTCTCTCTGTCTTAGATCCTTACACAGACACGCCGATACATATACAGGCATTCACGACACACACACACACACACACACACACACACACACACACACACACACACACACACACACACACACACACACACACACACACACACACACACACACACACACACATGCACACACACACATTCATGCGAGTATGTGTGCGCGCGCCTATCTATCTATGTGCGCCACCTTTCATTTACATGCACTTGGGCATGCATGTTAATCCGAATCAAAGTACACAGATGCTTGCGTGCACGTGTAAGCGTGTTAATGATCGGGTGTGCAGGAAATGGTGCATGAGCCCTGGTGTGTGTCCAGCGTCTGCAGCGTGTGCGTGTGCGTGTCCACACATGTGCGTAGCGAATGTAGCCGTTGCAACGCCCCTGCGGCAGCTGACAACTGTCCAGGGATCGCTTATTCACCGAGACTGTCTCCCAGCGCCGAGGCAGCGCCGCCCGAGATAAAGTTCAGCTCGGACTGGATGGACGCAGCTCCTCCTCCACGACCTAAGCTGCCGCTCCAGATCCTCGGGCTCAGCTCCGCCTGAAATGAAGCTTTCATGCACACTTCAGCTTAGGGCTTCTTACCGTCAGACTCCCCCCCCCCCTCCCCCTCCCACTCTCTTCGTAGCTCCCTCTCTTGGCCCTAGCGTTTCATTACTCCTTTTCGCTGTACACTGTTCCCTTCAAATGTGCATTCGCATTCTACTTTTATTTTTTGCAGGATTTGAAATATCCATTTTGTTTTCCTTTTGATTCATATCTTCTTTCTTTCTTTCTTCCTTTCTTTCTTTCTTTCTTTCTCTCTCTCTCTCTCTCTCTCTCTCTCTCTCTCTCTCTCTCTCTCTCTCTCTCTCTCTCTCTCTCTCTTTTTCTCTCTCTCTCTCTCTCTCTCTCTCTCTCTCTCTCTCTCTCTCTCTCTCTCTCTCTCTCTCTCTTTCTTTCTTTCTTTCTTTCTCTCTCTCTCTCTCTCTCTCTCTCTCTCTCTCTCTCTCTCTCTCTCTCTCTCTCTCTCTCCTTTCTCTCTCTCTCTCTCTCTCTCTCTCTCTCTCTCTCTCTCTCTCTCTCTCTCTCTCTCTCTCTCTCTCTCTCTCTCTCTCTCTCTCTCTCTCTCTCCCTCTCTCCCTCTCTCCCTCTCTCCCTACCTCCCTTCTCCCACTCCCTCTTTCCCTCCCCCATCTCTCTCTTTCTCTTTCTCTCTCTCTCTCTCTCTCTCCCTCTCTCTCTTCCTCCCCATCTCTCCCTACCTCCCTTCTCCCACTCCCTCTTTCCCTCCCCATCTCTCTCTTTCTCTCTCTCTCTCTCTCTCTCTCCCTCCCTCTCTCTCTTCCTCCCCATCTCTCTCTCCCTCTCTCTCTTCCTCTGCACATCCATCTCCCTTCGCCATCCCCGTGGGTCATTACGGCCAAGTCCCAGCCATCACCACGCGACAAAAGCCAACCTCCACTAACTCAAAGTGTAAATCATTCAGGCGACGTATATTAAAACTCATAAATCATGCGTCTCATGCGGTATCAGCCCCTTCCCCTACCCCCTTCTCCCTTCTTTCGCCTTCCCTTCTCCTCCCCTTCTTAATGCCCTCTTTTTCCCCTACTCCTGTTTGCCTTAATTTCTCTCTTGCCTTGCCCATGTGACCCTTGCTCCACTCTACTTTCCTTTCTCTTCATATTCTCTTCCTGCTTTCACTTCTCCTGTCCTTTCCCCTCTCCATCTTCTCCTTTTCTCTCTTCTTCCCTCCCCCTCTTCACCTCTTCCCTCTTCTCCCTCCCCATTCACTATTTTCTCCCCTTCCCCTGCCCTCCTCTAGCCTCCCCTTCCAACCTCCCCCCTCGTCTTCACTTTCTTCCCTCCATTCCCCTCCTTCCCTCCCCCTCCCTCCCCCACTACCCCTCTTCCCCCTCTGTCCTTTTGCCCTTTCGATCATGGTCTTAATGGCCTGTTCTTGTTCTGCTCTTCTTCCTCCTTTCTTCTCTCAATCGCCTTCACTTTATTGGCTTCCATTTTTTTCCCTTTTCTTTACTTCTTTTCTTTTCTTTTTTTTTTCAAAATCCTTCTCCGATATTAGGTTTTTGGATATTTTTCCATCTATTTAATCGTCTCGTTTTTTATTTTCTTTTGTTTTCCTCCCATATTCTTCCTCATTCTTTTTATTTTATTCATTTTCTCCTCCCCCTTCTTCTTATTATTTTTTCTCTTCTTCCTCATTCTCCTCTTCCTCCTCCTCCTCTTTCTCCTCCTTCTCCTCTTTCCTCTCCTCCTCCTCCTCTTTTCTTCTTCTTTTCCCGCTTCCTCCTTCTCTTCTTCGTCGTCCTCTTCCTCATCCTTCTCCTCATCCTTTTTCTCTTCCTTTTCTTCCTCCTCCTCCACCACCACCTCCTCCTCCTCCTCCTCCCCCTCCTCCTTCTCTTCCTCTTCCTTACCCGCTTCCTCCTTCTCCTCCTCTTCCTCTTCTTTTCCCGCTTCCTCCTCCTCTTTCCCCACCTCCGTTTACTCCTTCTCTTCCTCTTCTTTTCCCGCTTCCTCCTCCTCTTCCTCCACCTCCTTTTTCTCCTTCTCTTCCTCTTCTTTTCCCGCTTCCTCCTCCTCTTTCTGCTGCTTCCTTTCTCCGTTCCGCGTTCATCTTCTGTGGTAACTTCTAACTCCTTTCCCCTCATACTCGTATATTCTTGTCATTTAATTCTTAACTTTCTTTTCTGGACTTCCTTCCTCCGTCGCCTTTATCATGTTCTTCCTCTTCTTCATCCCCTTCTATCTCTTCTCTTCTTTCTTTTTCTTCTCCTTTCGTCTCTTCTCTTCTCTTTTCTTCGCCTTTCTTTTCTTCTCTTCTGCGTCTGTTTGCATGCTTATGTGTCTGTTTGTTTGTCTGTCTCTCTCTCTCTCTCTCTCTCTCTCTCTCTCTATCTATCTATCTATCTATCTATCTATCTATCTATCTATCTCTCTATCTATCTCTATCTCTCTCTTTCACCACTCTCTCTCTCTCTCTCTCTCTCTCTCTCTCTCTCTCTCCCTCTCCCTCTTTCTCTCTCTGTTCCCCCTCTGTCTTCCAATGCAGTCCAAATTAATGATTGAGGATTTGTCAGTTCTAAGTGTGACTGATGGCGGAATGGGCCCGGCAAGCAAAAATGGGGGGAAGGGGGAAGTGGGGGGAGGGGGAGGAAGCGGGGTCGAGGATCTTTCAGGCAATGGCTATCATCCATCATCAATTCGGCCATTCATCGGTTTATCTCTATTTATCTATTCATTGCTTGTTTTTTTATATTTTTATCGCCTAATGTACTTTTATGAAAATCATACCCATTGCATTTTGTATACTAAATTACTGTCTCACTTTCATTTTCTTTGGACTATATTTTTCATCCTTTCCTTTTAATTTCATTTCTTAGATTGCGTGTACATACGCATATATGTGTGGGGGGGGGGGGTTGTGTGTGCGTGTGTGTGCGTGTGTGCGTGTGCGCGCGCGCATATATGCATGAATTAGGACACAAAATTAAGAAGCCGAATGAAAAAGAAAAGAAAATGATAACTCTATGGTTCATATATATATCTATGTGTATGTGAGTGTGTGTGTGAGTGCATGTGTATGTGTGCGCGGAGGGGAGGGAAATATGGAAAGGAAGTCGAATGGAGGAAAGTTTAACAACGCATATTTTACATTTTTTCTTCTTTTTTTTCTTTTAGATCTGCATTATCACTATGTTTAGACGCATAGATATAAACATAGAAGGTTTACAGTCCATATAACGTTAAACCATCGAAAAGATATGTGCAAATTTGTGCATGTATAAAGACACACACACACACATACATACATATATATATATATATATATATATATATATATATATATATATATATATATATATACATATATATATATATATATATATATATATATATATATATATATATATATATATATATATATATA
>NC_091579.1:21900519-21908019 GCF_042767895.1 Penaeus vannamei
TCTTTTTTGTTATTTAAGCTTCTTTTGTCGTCTTCTGTTTAACTTGCCATGTTTGTCCTTCCATCTTACATAATTCATTCATCCCTTCCTTCTCAAAAACAATTTTTTCCGTTTTTCCCATTCCCTTTCCTTTCAACTCTATATTCATCTATGTATATATATTTTCTTCTGTGTCTCTTTTGCTCTCCATTCTTCTCTCTCCCTCTACTACCTCTTCCCCCATTTCCTTTCTTCCTTGTTATCCACTTCCTTCTTCTCCGACTTTTTTTCACCCTCGTGACTTAAGGAGAATCCGAGAGGGAGATAATTGCTTGGTGTGTGCTCTGAAGGCTACACCGTCCAGTGTTTTAAGTAAAAGTTTATGCAAATTCCTTCTGTTCGCATGTTTGCTTAAGGTCTAGATATTAGCCGAAGAAGGGAAGAAGAGAGGGAGAGATTAAAAGAGAGGAGAGGAGGTAGGGAGGGAGAGAGAAAGGAAGGGAGGGAGGGAAAAGGGAGGGAGGGAGGAAATGAAAGGAAGGGGGGTAAGGAGAGAGAGAGAGAGAGAGAGAGAGAGAGAGAGAGAGAGAGAAAGAGAGAGAGAGAGAGAGAGAGAGAGAGAGAGAGAGAGAGAAAGAAAGAGAGAGAGAGGAGAGAGAAACAGAGAGAGAGATGAATAACTGAAAAAAAATCAGGTGAGAGATGTCGGTAGATAGATATAAAGAATGGTACAGAGACAGGAAGATTGAAAAAATGAATCAGCACATACGAAGGGATGTACGTGCTAGAGAGAGAGAGAGAGAGAGAGAGAGAGAGAGAGAGAGAGAGAGAGAGAGAGAGAGAGAGAGAGAGAGAGAGACGAGGAAACCGAGGGAGAGAGTGAAGGCTAAAGAAAAGATTAATGAAGCCATGGCGCTCAAAAAAGCATGGATGAATTATTTAAAGAAAGAAAAAAAAACATCGATTTCTCTTTTTTTTTTTTTTTTTTTCTTTCCTTTTTTTTCCAAACGGACTGAATTATGTATGCCTGAGCGCGGCCCCTGAATTAGCCAGCAGGAAAAGGGATACGGGGGGAGGGGGTGGGATGCATGGGACAGGGGAGAGGGAGGTTGGAGGGGGAGGGTGGGCGCTGGGGACAGGAGAGGGAGGTAGGAGGGGGTGGGATGCAGGGGACAGGGGAGAGGGAGGTTGGAGGGAGGGGGGCGCTGGGGACAGGAGAGAGGGAGATAGGAGGGGTGGGATGCAGGGGACAAAGGAGAGGGAGGGAGGGAGGGGGAGGGTGGGCGCTGGGGACACGAGAGGGAGGTAGGAGGGTGGGATGCAGGGGACAGGGCAGAGGGAGGTAGGAAGGGGGTAGGTGGGAGAGGGAGGGGATAGGATGCAGGGGACAAGGCAGAGGGAGGTAGGAGAGGGAGGGGTGTTAGGTGGGGGAGGGAGGGGGTGGTACGAGCTTTGTTCGCACAGGACGAGTGGAATTAAACGCATTGAAAGAAAAAAGAAAAAAAAATACAACAAAAGGGAACGAATGAAAGTAAAGAACATATGGGAAAAATACAATAAAAATAAATGCCTTTCGTGTTAGTGTTCCCAAGACTACAGTGCCTCGTTCCGTCAAAAGGCACAGTGCCATATCGGGAAACGTCTGTACTCTGACACCGACCGCCCGGCCCTTGTCATTACCCGTGTTAATGGCCGATCCGTATTACCGTCACATTTATTTTTTCGGATTTTTATTACTGTTGTTGTTGTTGCTGTCTTTATTGCCGTAATCAGTAGCGTAAGGGTTAGGATTGTTGTCACTTTAATAGGATTTCTGTGATGCAATTTTTTTTCTTAATGGTGATCACAATAAATGTAATAACAGTGTAATGATGATTATGGTCTTTAATGATACACTTGTTTGTGTATCATTATTGTTGCTACCATCACATAGCGTTTTTGACATTATTATAATAATTATGCCAATCAACTAATGTTAATTACTATCAAGTTAACAAATTATTGTTATTAATGTTGTTATAATTAACCAATGTACGGATATCATAGTCATTACTATGCATCACCGTTAATTTCGTCATATTTATAATTTAAAACTTATTTTCAACTTCATAATTAACCGAAATTGATGCTATCATTTTTCGAAACTATGAATATCATCGAGCTACAAGAATAGAGTCATTTGCAAAAGTTATTTTTATACTAATGAATTCGAACAAAAGTTCAAAGTCCTTGTTTGTTGCTGTGAATGTTTCCTTCTCTTTTGCAACGTACCAATATTGAGCTAATTGTCAGTCAGGTGACGTCATCAGCCTCATAACTACCATCACTGTCTATCAAAATCAGGCTGATAACTAACAGCTATAAATAGTAGTCGACGCCCAATAATATCCGATGAACTTCACCGAACAATAACACTGATCGAGCCCTGATCAATTAAAAACAGCTTGCAATTGCACACTGATGCTTATCAGCCAACCCTGGTCTAGGACTACCATTCAGCCCCACAGTAGGCTAACCATTTGCACCATAACCACATACATATCACATACAATCAAGCAACGCTCAAGCATCAATTTCTAACAACGTATACTTAGCTAACACAACCACCAGCAACCAGTCAACTACCATAAAAAAACTCTATGATTACCAAGAACTAGTCACCCACGAACCGCCCAATCACCAGCAACGACCAGTCATCCACCAGAACCATCAACAGCCAGTCACCCAATCATTCACTCACCCCAAATGACCCTTCCATCAGGAATGGCTAGTCATCCATCTACCCCCCCCCCCCTCCCTTCGCCTTCTCCCACTTTCAACAACCAACGACCACCATCAACCAACCAACCGCAAACTCCGAGTCACAACCACCTCCGCCACCAAGAAAGCAATCAACCACCAACCACCGCAAGCAACTCAGCCGCAAGCCCCATAAGCAAACCATCCATTCCTCCGCCACAACCACCGACCTCAAACAGCCCCCCTCCCCCCTCAATTACCGACGACCAGCAACGACCAGTCACCCACCACAACCACCCAACCACCAACCACCACACACGCGGAGGCCCGCCATGCGCACAAGTTCCCTGTGTATTGATCCGCTCTTTTCTCTCGTTACTCGTCCATCTAATCAAATGGATGTTTAAACCGCACTCAGCTGTTTTATCAGCCGATGGGGGTTTGCCTTTTCTATTTTGAGGTCGGTTGCTCACTATAAGAATTACTTGTTGATATACGCACTGTCGGGGGAGGAAGGGAGAAGAGAGGGCGCAGGGAGAGGGGCAAGGAGAGAGTAGGGAGTGTGAGTGAGAGAGAGAGAGAGGGGAAAGCGACGGCGCAGAGACTCATATAAACCCTCCCTCCTCCCCCTCCCCATTCCATCTCCTCCCTCTCTCTCTCTCTCTCTCGCCCCCTTCTCCTCACTCCTTCTCCCTTATCCCCCCTCTCTCTCCATCCTCCCTCCCTCTTCACCCCGCCCCACTCTTCCCTCTTCACCCCGCCCCTCTCTCCCTCCCCTTCCGCCCAGCCAACCTATGATCAACAGGCTTTTCTCCTGTTTGTAGCCAACGTTAAATGCCACATGTAAATAATGCCGAGGCTTCGGTGTTGCGCCTCCGCCGTGACGTCTTAGTTTGACACGTGGCCGCGAAAGGTGCGGCGAAAGCCTGGATTTTTGAGGTTTGTTTATAGTTTCTTCTTCCATTCTCCCCTCCTATTATTCTCTCTCTCTCTCTCTCGCATTCTCTCTGCGTGTATTAGGTCGTGGGTGGGATGATGATGTGGGTGGAAGGGCAGTTATATATATATATATATATATATATATATATATATATATATATATATATATATATATATATATATATATATATATATATATATATATATACTTCACATTCTCACTCCCCATTGTAATAGAACCCCACCCTTTCTCATCAATAATAAAGTAGCGGCAGAGACGTTTGACGTCGTGAAAAATAAGACTTTTAAAAAATGAATAGAGAAGAAAAAGAATGAGAGAGAGAGAGAGAGAGAGACAGAGACACAGAGAGAGAGAGAGAGAGAGAGAGAGAGAGAGAGAGAGAGAGAGAGAGAGAAGAGAGAGAGAGAGAGAGAGAGAGAGAGAGAGAGAGAGAGAGAGAGACAGAGAGAGAGAGAGAGAGAGACGGGGTGGGGGGGGGCAGAAATAAGAATTCGAAATAACACAAAAAGAAACTTTCCCACTTAACTTCATGCCACACGAAACCCGGCTTCAAAAATGGTGTTTTGTAAGCCACCCCTTCCCCTTAAGGCTGTCAGCGTAGGGTAGGTGGAGGAGAGGGGGGGGGGGGCGGAGGAACAGGAGGATAAGGAAGAATAGGAGTAGCAGGAAGTAAAGGAAGAAAGGGAAGAGAAGGAGTAGAAGGAGGAGGAGGAGGCAGAGGAATAAGAAGATAAGGAAAAAGAGAAAGATCGAGGAAGAAAGGGACATGGAGCAAAAGGAGGAGGAAGAGGAGTGGAGACAAGGTAGGGGCTGCGGCAGGGCAGGGGCAGTGGGTAGGAGATCGTTGATAGGCCGAAGGAAGCGGTCGTGAACAGGAGAGGGAGGGCAGGGGGGGGGGAGCCCTGTTGGGTGTGCAGAGTTAGCAGTGAAGACGCGCCATTTTAATTTTGTCTTCGAAAACTCTTGGAATTCTAAATTGCAGCGCGAGTTCGCCTAGGACCATATGCCCCTCCTGGACCCCTGCGCACGTGCGGCATTTCACTCGCAACATTGCAGTCGTTCACAGCCAAGGGAAACGAAAATAAAAGATAAGGAAGGAAAAAGAGAGGATAGCTTGAAAAATAGAGCCATCTGCAAGTCGTTGTTTTCTGTTTGTTGTGCCATGGGGTTGCCAGTTAGTCAACAGTAGCTCCTTGTAAGTCCCTCCCTTTCTGTCTCTCCCATTCCTCTCTCTCTTCCACCATCTGCCTACCCGCCCGCTGTTGAATGGGCGTGCGGTGGGCGGGGAAATGCAAGCTGCCTCGAGTGTGACTGTTGGCGACAATAATTCAACCAATCTCTTGACAGGTGTCCGTGAGAAAGAAAAGAAGAAGGAGGGAGAAAAAGAAATATCCTCACTCTCTCTCCCTCTCTCCCTCGCCTTCGCTGTCAACGCCTACACAGCTCACCTATGTATTCTTGTGTCAGCTGCACGTAGGCGAAAGGGAGAGGGCTAAAAGAAGGGGGGAATAAGGAGCGGATGAATGAGAAACGCTGTAGGGACGGAAAGGGGAAATCAAATAAAAAAGGAGAGAGTAAGGAGGAAAAGAATTGAGAGTGCACGGTGAAGAGAAATGGAGAATAGTGATAAGGTGGAATAAAGATAGTAAGAGCCGTAAAAGTTACAGCGATAAAGAATAACATAAAACAACAGTAATAACCAGCGACGCATATATTAGAACATTTAAGATTCCAACATCATACACTCCAGGGCGAAAAGAGGGGAAGAAGAATGAAGAAAGGCAAAGAAAGAGAGAAGAAGAAGATAACGACAGAAATGAGAAGGGGAGACAGTAAGGGAAAGAGGAGTGATTAGAAGGTAGAATTGAGAAAGGGAAAAGAAGAAACACGGGAAATAAGAAGGAGAAGAATTGTCGCGAGGGGAAGAGAAACTAATAGAGGGAAAGACAGGAGGGGAAGAGAAAACCACAAACGCGATAAGAGATAAAGCAAACAGAATGAAAGGAAAGGGAAAGCCAGGCAATTGAACTAGAAGAGGCTGACAAGGGAAATAAGGAAAGACAGGAACCGTAAGGTAGGGTTAGACTATATCACGTAGCCTCGTGTCCCTAACAAAGCTGAGTTGTTAGCCTGCTTTGTTGTGCAGATTAGCCACCACTAATACAGATTAGTGCCTCTCCCTTTCTGACGGTGGGAAGAGGAGGAGGAGGAGGAGGAGGCGGCGGAGGACGGAGGGGAAGGGAAAGAAGAGAGAGAGAAGGGAAAGAGAGTGTGTGGGGGGGAGGGGGATTTGAAAGGGGTTTAGATGGGGAAGAGTGTGCAGAGGGCGGGGGGGGGGGGGGGAGGCAGTTCCCTAGAGGATCTCATCATGCTATACAGTGTTTTCATAGTGAACTAAGAGTGAGTTTGGGAATGAAATATGATCTCGTGTTGGGTCGAGTAACCGAGGAATTTGCATATCATATACATACAAATGACATTCATTTTCTGTGCGTGGCTGGCTTGGACACCCTCCTTGTTTCCTTCCCTATACCTCCCATGCGCAGAAGGGCAGGGCCAAGGAACCGAGCAGCGTCTTAAAGGATCTTGCGCGAACTCCTTTCACGGGCAGGGAGACCGAAGCGAGACGAGGCGAGGCCACGTAAGGAGGTCATGTAATTAGTGGGGTTACAAGAACGATAAAATTGTATTTACGAAACACAAGGTCTAAGACTCGCAAGTTCTTGGGAAAAGGAAGGAAGGACGTGGAGTAGATAGGGCTCTAAGACAGAAGATCAAAAGCAAAGATATGAATAAACAGAGACAAAAAAAGGACAAAACAAAACGTGAAAGAATCCTCAAAAATCGGGAAACAAGACGGAGGTAACAAACGCAACCCACGCACGCAGATTTCGACCTGAAGACAAGGCGATTTCTACCTAAGGAGATGAAGGTCAAGGAGAAGATAAAGCACGAGGCGGAAGTGCGGCACGAGTCTGCGCTATGAGGAAAATTACAAGCTAACGTCTCTCATTCCCCTCGTTTGCGTGTAGGAGGCGTCGCTCGGGGGTTGTGGGGGAGGAAGGGGGAATAGGGAGGGGGAGAGGGAAAGGGGGAGGGAGGGGAAGGTGGGGAGGGAAGGAGGAGGAGGAAATGGAGAGGGAGGAAGGCAGGGGAGGTGAGAGTGGAAGGGAGGGGAAGGTGAGGAGGGGAGAGAGAGATGACTGGAAGGCATGGAAGAGAGAGAGACAGAGAGAGAAAGAAAGAGAAAAGAGAGAGAGATAGGGGAAGGAGACAGGGAGAGAAGAGAGAGACGGAGTCAACGCGAAGGCGAGAGGAAGGAGATGAAGGGAGAAACACAAGGGAAGTAGGGGAGGAGGGGAGAGGGAGGGGGAGGGAGAATTCTTTCCTCTATCTATCTCGTGCTGGAAATTCATCGTGTATAATTGAGAGCCGAACGTAGAAAAAGGGAAAAGATCGATACGTTTCATTAGTTATTTTTCTCTTTCACTTTTTTACAGTCTCACAGTCTCTCAGTCTATCATTTATCTTTTTTTTCTCTCTATTCCTCTCATTCGCATTTCTTTATAGAGGGTCTCAATGTATACTTGTATAGGTACGGTATGTTTATATACATTTTTGTTCACAGATACATTTTGTCACGTTGATCAACAGATATACACAAATACAGATTATAGATACGTATAGAATACAGCGGAAAAGATACAAAAACAAACATAAACATGACAGTCTCACTCCCTCCCCCCTTCACTTCACCCTCCCTCTCTTTTTTCTTCTTTGTTATTTTTTTCCGCTGTGTCCTCCTTCGCTAATGTTATTCT
>NC_091579.1:21913019-21918019 GCF_042767895.1 Penaeus vannamei
AATATCTTTTCAATTGAGTGACGAAAATTACTGATGATCCAATGTTTAATTTCATTTTCTCTTATTTCCTTTCCTTTTCCAGTTTACTTATAGCTTAGATAAAGGAACGAGGAGCGAATAGGGAAACAAAGAAAGAAGAAGAAAAGTGTAGATAGATCCCAACAAGAACGATAATTCAGAAAAAAGAAACAAAACACACAATAAAATATAAAATAATTGAGTTGATGCCTAAAAAGAGAAGAAAACGGAGATCTACCGACCCACCCAAGTACGATCATTCAAAAAGAAAAATCGCGCAATAAATATCAAATAATTGCGTAAATAAAAAGGAAAGAAAAGTGAGAATGGAGAGACCCGCCCCGAGTACGATAACTTCAAAAAAAGAATGTCAAAAAGAAAAGAAAAAAAAGGAAATAAATACTAGGGGGGCAAAGAGATCACATCACGATAAACAACGAACGTGCATCACATGAATAATTTCAATCTCTCTCTTTTTAGTTTACTCTCTTTTCATCCTCGTTTTCTTTTCCCCTTTTAATTTAGTTTTAATCACCCCCCCTGCGTGAGGCAAGGAAAGGCGTAGTGCAACAATCATACAATCACCATTAAAGTGGCGATGTTGATCAAAGATATCCCAAGCCATTTTCTCGATCGTATCGACGCAAGCCACGCATCTACGAGCTTGCATTGGGATTAAAAACCGGAGCTGCTTATTAAACTCTGCAACCTCCGCCCAGCTCTCCGTGTGTCTGGCTGGCTGTCTGTGTGCTGTCGTTTCTTGCTGCTTCTATCTTTCTCTTCGGTTCTGTCTGTTTGTCTTTTTGCCTATCTGTCGTTCTCGTTTTCTCTGTCTTTGTGTCTGTCTTTGTTTTTCTTGCTCTCTCTGTCTCAGTCTGTCTGTCTCTATTTCTCTCTCTCTCTCTCTCTCTCTCTCTCTCTCTCTCTCTCTCTCTCTCTCTCTCTCTCTCTATAAATGAATAAGCAAATTTAAAATATACATTGTATACATGAATACGATGAATCATTATTCGTTTATAATTGTCCCCCTTACGTTTCTCCTCTTTTCGTTTTCTATTTTTGTTCTCTTTTGTTCCACCCTTATATCATTCGACCTTTGCCTATTTGGTAACGCGTTGGGACCGCTTCCAGAGGCTATTTTTTGCCCCCGTCTGCATTATCCAGATGCGCCTTAATGAGGGAGAGAGAAAGATAAATGGCGTCAGAGAGAAAGGGAGAGAGAGAGAGAGAGAAGAGAGAGAGGAAGGAGGAAGGGAAGGAGGGAGAGGGAGAGAGGAGGGAGGAGGGAGGGAAGGAGGGAGGAGAGAGAGAGAGAGAGAGAGAGAGAGAGAGAGAGAGAGAGAGAGAGAGAGAGAGAGAGAGAGAGAGAGAGAGAGAGAGAGAGAATGAGAATGAGAATGAGAATGAGAATGAGAATGAGAATGAGAATGAGAAAGAGAGAAATAGAGAGAAATAGAGAGAAAGCGAGAAGAAGAAGAAGGAGACGAAGCAGATAAACAGATAAAAAAGGATAAAAAATAGATGTAGGGTGCGGGGGCTCCTACTGAGAAGAGGGAGGGAGGGGGGAAGGGGAGGGTAGAGGGGGCATATAAATCATGGGTTTAGTGTGGGTACATGGAGTAGGGAGGGAGAGGGGGAGGAGATACGGGAGAGATAGGAGGGGGTACGAGAGAGAATGGAAGGGAGAAGAGAGAGAGAGAGGGAAAGGAAGATAGGGAGGAGAGAGAAGGGGCTATGAGAGAGAATGTAAGGGAGAAGAGGAAAGATAGGAAAACAGAAAGGATAAACAGAGAGAGAGAGAGATGGAGGAAGAGACAGGGACGGTAAATATGGATATGGGGAAAGAGAAAGAACGAAGATAGATAGAGGAAGGAGAGGACCGAGAAGAGAGAAAAAGGAATAGGTAAGGTTAAGAAGCTGAGATTAAAAGGGGAGTAGGAAGAAGCGATAAGAGAGGAGGGGTAATAGGAAGAGGGTTTGAGAAGGAGGGCCGACCAGTCCATGGCCGCCGACGCCCATGAAGTAACTGGTTCAATTAGGAGACGTTGAGGCAGTCCGCGTCCAGCACGGCGCGTGGGCGGTCGCTTGCTTGCGGACCAAATGGAAAAAGATTCATTAGCACACACATGTATTGTATATATAAATATATGTGTAACATATATATATATATATATATATAGATAGATAGATAGATAGATAGATAGATAGATAGATAGATAGATAGATAGATAGATAGATAGATAGATATAGATATAGATGTGTGTGTGTGTGTGTGTTTGTGTATGTGTGTGTGTGTGTGTGTGTGTGTGTGTGTGTGTGTGTGTGTGTGAGTGTGTGTGTGTGTGTGTGTGTGTGTGTGTGTGTGTGTGTGTGTGTGTGTGTGTGTGTGTGTGTGTGTGTGTGTGTGTGTGTGTGTGTGTGTGTGTGTGTGTGTGTATGTGTGTGTGTGTGTATGTGTATGTTTATGTGTATGTATATGTGTATGTGTGTGTATGTGTGTGTGTGTGTGTGTGTGTGTGTGTGTGTGTGTGTGTGTGCATTGTACGCAAAGTACGCATAGGAACGAGTATAAAAATGATATTCTCTCCCTCTTTCATATCAAAGCGAAGAGTTTGTTAACTTTCGTTTACTTAATATCTTCAAAGAAAAAGATCAGATTATATATAAAGCTCATTTGATGTTTATCATTACTTGACTAATTTTCGAAAAAATGAGGAATAAAAAAGCGGTGATACACGAGATGTAAAGAGACATACCGTAGCTGAATCTAGCTGGTAATATATTATAGTAATGGATTAGATTCGTTGTATAATAATCTGTATAAATGACTTTGTTGATGAAATGTCTCTCCAGACTTAAAATGTCCCTTTTTTTTCTGGCGACATCTGCCTTTCACAACAACCATTACAATGAATAATCAGCTTGCAAAAGATATGATTTATGTATTTCTACACACGCTCGTTCAAACACAGGCGGGTGCGCGGGCGCGTGTGAGTGATATAAAATAATATATAATATATTTTAGTATACATATGTGTGTGTGTGTGTTTGTGTGTGTGTGTGTGTGTGTGTGTGTGTGTGTGTGTGTGTTTGTGTGTGTGTGTGTGTGCGTGTGTGTAAATACATATGCATATGTAAATGGTAACTTCTTGATAGCATTTTCATATTTGATTAAATGTACAATCTATTTACGAATGAGAAGCAACGAAAAATGATAATGATAAGCAATAACGGCCATGCAATACAACATTTCTTTCGTACATTTCTGTATCCTCGTAAGGGGACAGACCGTATTGTTCCCGGTTTTGTGATGACGATAATGACGATATAGAGAAGGCAGGAAGCATTTCCAGTTTTGTCTTCGGAGGAAAAGACCCCATCGCCTCCACCGGCGAGAGACGAAGGCGCTAGCTTCGAGAGCCGCTACACCGCCTGCGCCGCCACATCGCTTTGGGACTTCGTGGTAATGGCCAGGCAGCGGAGCCAAGCGTCACGCCGTCATTTTATCCCTAACCACTTTGTAACGACCTCATTATTGGGAATAATTCACGCTTACCACCCACTGCGTCCGCTATAAGCAGCAATATCACTAACCCGCTATCTCGCTAACTCGCTAATCGCCCATCAACCTCGCGACGAAACATTACGACTCAACATTTTGTGCTAAATTTCGTAAGTGCGCGCGCACGTGATGTATGTTACGGGCGTAAAAGGAGGAAATCGTCAGACCATTCATACGCGCTCGCTCGCTAACTCACTCGCTCGCTAACTCGCTAACCTGCTGATGCTTGGAACTCCTCTTCTCATCTCCGCCGCTTATCATTATCGCTCAAAACGTCTAGCGGGAGTCGCTTAGCGCGCGCTAATACACGTCACGGCCTAAGCGGCGACATCGCTAACCTGTTCGCTCGCAAACTCCGCTAACCGACTCGCTCGCTAACCGTCCATCACCCGCGGAACGTAGCATTTAGCCGCTTCATAATTCGGCCGGGATCCGAGTGCCGCGGCGCTAATATACGTGGCATTAGGGCCAAACGCTTTAGCTAATTCCGCCCAGGGTGAGGCGGGAAGGATGGCCCCCATCTGCCTTAAGGATTTACTTGTCTAGAGGAGATAATTGTGCGAGTCTGGAATTTAATCGGAAGGTGAAACGTCACGGAGAAAATGTGTGCGAATGTATGTTTGCGTGCGCGCGCGTGAAGGGAGAGAGAAGGAAAAGGATAATCATCATTGTCTATATCTCCGTCTAATCTCTCTCTCTCTCTCTCTCTCTCTCTCTCTCTCTCTCTCTCTCTCTCTCTCTCTCTCTCTCTCTCTCTCTCTCTCTCTCTCTCTCTCTCTCTCTCCTCTCTCTCTCTCTCTCTCTCTCTCTCTCTCTCTCTCTCTCTCTCTCTCTCTCTCTCTCTCTCTCTCTCTTTCTTTCTTTTTCTTTTAATCCCTCTTGCTTTCACAATTCTTCCTACCACCTTAACCCCCCCACTACCCCCCCCGGCGACCCTCGGAATCATCAGGCAAGTCATTAAAAGCGCAGTGTTCGTTAGGCTCCCCCGCGGCGCGCTTCGGCCGGCGAGATAGACCCCGGATTGGAATCTGATGTTTTGCGTTATTCTCAAGGCCGTCTTAAGAGGCGCCGGGAAGGAGAGCAATTCCGTGATGCGTTTTCGTGCGGCTTCGGGATCCGCTCCGGGTCGTGGCTGCGGGACTAAGAATGCGGGTACTTATTATTATGTAGTATATATTATATACATATATATATATATATATATATATATATATATATATATATATATATATATATATATACGTGTGTGTGTGTGTGTTTGTGTGTGTGTGTGTGTTGTATGTGTGTGTGTGTGTGTGCGTTTGAGTGTGTGTGTGTGTGTGTTTGTGTTTGTGTGTGTGTGTGTGCGTGTGTGTGTGTGTGTGTGTGTGTGTGTATGTGTTGTATGTGTGTGTGTGTATGAGGTGTATGCTGTGCTCAT
>NC_091579.1:21923019-21928019 GCF_042767895.1 Penaeus vannamei
CTTGTTTTGTAAACTGCGTTGAACACGTGACGGCACATCAGAGTTCAACACAGTTAGTTGTTGAATAAATTATGCTCACCGCCTCCTTCCCCCAGTATTTGTTTGTTTGTTAGCCTGCTAGTCTTGGTACGTCTTTCCAAGCCCCTTGCACTGACATATTTATCTTTTGGTATTATGTTATCACTCTTTACCCTAATAATGTCATCTACGAAACGTGGGCAGTAATATTCATACTTCTTTTGCAATCCACATTTCTCATTATCACTAAGGTTATTCTTGTAATAGCAGTTGTATTAGTAGTAGTAGCAGCACCAGTAGCTACCGTAGCAGCAGTAGCACTAGTAAGAGTACAGGAGAAGTAGTAGTTATAGTAGTAGTGGTAGTAGTAGCAGAAGTGATAGTAGTAGCAGTAGTAATATTATGCCTTTAGAATTAACCCTGTCTGCTCTCCCTCCCTCAATGGACCATCTACAAACACACCAGTTCACTCAGTGCCTTCTCGCGACCCCTAATTCCTGTTCGTCAAACAATATGTACAATATCAGGGTCAATCAAGGCCACCACGAGAGTAAGCGAAAGGAGAGAGAGAGAGAGAGAGAGAGAGAGAGAGAGAGAGAGAGAGAGAGAGAGAGAGAGAGAGAGAGAGAGAGAGAGAGAGAGAGAAAGAATTTTCTCTTTCTCTTTTCTCTTTCCTTTTTTCAGTCCTCTTCCCTTTTTATTCGTTTTCTTTCTTTTCTTTTCTTTATTCTGTTTTATTTTATCTTATCTTATTTTGTCTTCCTTCTCTTCTTTTCTATTTTCTCCACTATTTATCTCTATCTCCCCTCCCTTCCTCACTCTACCTATCTCTCTTTTTATCCACTTTCCCCTCCCACTCCGTCTCCTTCCCCTCCTTACCCCCTCCTCCTTCCTTGTCATCCCATGTCTTTCATCTAAAAGTAAAAATAAGTGAAACTAGTTCATGTTTCCCAATATAATGTGTATATGTTACATAGTGTGTTTCATAGGCACCCCAAGGACCACGTAGAGACAAGAGAGTGAAGGGTATGGGAGAGGAGAGAGGGGAGAAAGGGGGAAGGGGAAGAGGACAAGGGGATGGGGGAGGGGAGAAGGGAGAAGGGAATGGGAGCGGGAGAGTGGATTAAAGGCGTATGGGGGAGGGAAGGGAGAGTAGATTAAGGGGTAAGGAGGGGGTGGGAGGGAGAGTGGATTAAGAGGGTATGAGGGGGAGGGAAGAAGGGAGAGTGGATTAAAGGGGTATGGGTGGGGAAGAAGAGGAAGTGAATTAAGGGGGTATGGGGGAGGTAAGAAGGGAGTATGGAAGAAGCGTCAGAGATAAGGGAAAAAGGGAAGAAGAGGAAGAAAGATGAGTAGGTAGGTTAGTAGGTAAGTAGTAGGAAGGTAGAAAGGTAGGTAGGCAAAAAGATAGAATAACAGATAGATAAGTAGGTAACCAAGTAAGTACGTAGGGTAATAGGCTAGCAGGCTGGTAAGTAAGACGTAAGTAAGTGGGAAGTTAGGAAGGTTAGAGGATACATAGCAAGTTACGTAGAACTTTCGGGGTGGGCGGTCGGACCCATACGAGGATCAGGGAGGGAAGTGATCCGATGGGCGTGCGGATCGTTAGAAGGACGCCCGGATGTCGGTCATGCGGACTCAGAAAGGACTAAAAAAGGAGAAATAGCAAAAAATGAATAAATGAAAAATAGGTGAAGGCGACAGTGGGATTAAGCAGCGATGATGCAGGATGTGATAAGGACGAATATATGAGATTTAATTAAGGACTACTGGCTATATTAGTAATGGTAATTATCAACAAAACGATAACTTAATCTAAGTGATTATAATAAAAAAAAGATAATAGCGATGATACATTTTAATGATAACTTATACTGATATAAGGAAGAAAAGATAACAAGAAACATGAAAGAAAGTTTTATAAGCCACGAAATAACAGGAAAAGGAACCTCCACACAGCATAGAAAAAGACAGCATCTGGACCGCACCAGGATAAAAAGTAAGAGTCGTCGAGGGCGTGGGCGCGACGACGAGTACCAGTGGGCGTCGCCTGGTTACCTGCTGAGTGTGTCCGTGCGAAGGAATCCGCGTGGGCGAGGCGAGAGAGGCGGCCGCCCACTCCCTCGGCTCAGCCTCTCTCGCTCTCGCTCTCGCTCTCGCTCTCGCTCTCTCTCTCTCTCTCTCTCTCTCTCTCTCTCTCTCTCTCTCTCTCTCTCTCTCTCTCTCTCTCCCCCTCTCTCTATATATATGTATATATATTTTTTTCTCTCTCTCGCTATGAGAGTGAGTGTGTGTGTGCAGTGTATGTGTGTGTGTGTGTGTCTACGTATTCCTTCTATAATATGCTTCCTGTTATTCCTTTTCCTCCATAACAAAGTCCCTCTCCTCCCTCCTTCTCCTTCTTTTTCCTTCTCTTCTTTTTCCTCTCCTCCTCTTTCTCCCCTCCTTCTCCGCCGCCCATCGCCCTTTTGCGCCGCCCACACGCCCGCACACGCCGCCCCTCTTCCTCTTCTGTTGTAATGCCTTTCGAGACCTTGTAAAGACCCCCAATCATGCCGTTCACCGCTCGCGCCCTCTCTGCTGCTCCTCTTCTCGTTTCTTTCCTTCTCTTCTTTCTCTTCTCTTCTCTTCTATTTTGTTTTATTCTATGCTCGCTCTGCTCCTCTTCTTTTTTTTCTATCTTTTCTTCTTTCTTCTCTTCTCTGTTCTACTCCTCCTATCTTCTCTTTGCTTCTCTTCTCTTTCCTTCTCTTCTCTTCTCGTCTCTTCTCTTCTCTTCTCATCTCTTCTCTTCTCTTATCTTCTTTTCTCTTTTTGCTCCTCTTCTTTTTTCTTCGCTTTTCTTCTCTCCTCTTCTCGTTCTGCTCCTCTTCTCTTCTTTTTTATCGTTCTGCTCTTCATTTTTATTCTCCGTATCTTCTCTTCTTTTCTCTTCTCTTCTATTCTCTATTCTTTGTATCTTCTCTTCTTTTCTCTTCTCTTCTATTCTCTCCCAGTCTTATCTCTTGCTATTTCTTCTTTTTAACTCCTTCTTATGTTCTCCAGTTTTATCTAGGCATTCTTTGTTTATTTACTTGTTTTCTCTCTGTTTTCCTTCCTCCTTCCACTCCCCGCAACGTCCCATCTCTCCCTCTCCTTGTCGCTCATCCTCCATCTCCTCGTTATCATTTTGCTTTTCCTGCTTCATCTATCTTACTCCTCCTCCTCCTCCTCTTTTTCCTCTTCCTCTTTTACTGCTTCTTTCTTTTCCTCTTCCACTTCTTCCTCCTCCTCCTCCTTCTCCTCACTTTGCTTTTCATGCTTCATCTATCCTACTTCTCCTCCTCTTCCTTCTCCTCGTCATCGCCCTTCTCCTCCTCCTCCTGCTCTTCCTCTCCTCTCCTCTTCTCTCCCCTCCTTTCATCTCTTCTCCTTTCCTCTCCTTGTCTCTCCTTTCCTCTCCCCTCCTCCCTCCTCCCTCCTCACCCTTCCTCCCTCCTCCCTCCTCACCTTTCCTCCCTCTTCCCTCCTCCCTCCTCACCCCTCCTCCTCCTTCCTCCTTCCTCCTCACCCCTCCTCTCTCCTCACCCTCCTCCCTCCTCCCTGCCTCATCCCTCTTCCTTTCTCCCTCCTCCTCCTCCTCCTCCCTCCTCACCCCTCCTCCCTTCTCACCCCTCCCTCCCTCCCCTCCCTCCTCCTGCCTCCTACCTCCTCACCCCTCCTCCCTCCTCCCTCCCTCACCTCCTCCTCACCCTCCTCCTTCCTCCTGCCTCCTACCTCCTCACCCCTCCTCCCTTCCTCCCTCCTCACCCCTCTTCCCTCACCTCTCCTCTCGCTCCTCCCTCCTCACCCCCTCCCTCCTACCTTCCTCACCCCTCTTCGCTCCTCCCTCCTCACCCCTCCTCTCTTCCTCCTCCTCCATCTCTCCTCCTCACCCCTCCTCCTTCCTCCCTCCTCCCTCCTCACCCTCCTCTCCCTCACCTCTCCTTCCTTCTCCCTCCTCCCTCCTCCCTCCCTCACCTCCCTCCTCCCTCACCTCTCCCTCCTTTCCCTCCTCCCTCCTCCCTCCTCCTCTCCTCCCTCCTTCCCTTCCTTCCCTCCTCCCTTCCTCCCTCCTCCCTCCTCCCTTCCTCCCTCCTCCCTCCTCCCTCCTCCCTCCTCCCTCCTCCCCCTCCCCCTCCTTTCGCCGAAATGCCTCGATGTCTCTCATGGCGCCGCTTGTATTGTTCTCGTCTCCCTCCCTCGGGAATGCTTCTCATTTCTTTGCGGTGCGTCTTTCGTTTCCCTGAATTTTTCTCTTTGTTCTGTTCGTCTCTGTCTCTTGTCTCTGTCCCTCTCCCTCTCCCTCTCTCTCTCTCGCGTAGGGGCACTCTCTCGCTCTCTTTTTCATTCCTGCCTCCTCTCTTTTCCGTTTCTGTCTCTCTGTCTGTCGCTGTGTCTGTTTCTGTGTCTGTGTCTTTCTCTTTCTCTTTCTCTTTCTCTTTCTCTTTCTCTTTCTTTTCTCTTTCTCTCTCTCTCTCTCTCTCTCTCTCTCTCTCTCTCTCTCTCTCTCTCTCTCTCTCTCTCTCTCTCTCTCTCTCTCTCTCTCTCTCTCTCTCTCTCTCTCTCTCTCTCCCTCCCTCCCTCCCTTCCTCCGTCCCTCCTTCCCTCCCTCCTCCCTCTCCCTCTCCCTCTCCCTCCCTCTCCCTCTCCCTCTCCCTCCCTCTCCCTCTCCCTCTCTCCCTCTCCCTCCCTCCCTCTCCCTCTCCCTCTCCCTCTCCCTCTCCCTCTCCCTCTCCCTCTCCCTCTCCTTCCTCCTCTCTTTCCCTCCCTCCCTCTCTCTCTGTACGCCTCTTCCCTTCCCTCTCCCTCTAAAACGGCCAAAGAGCTATCACATTGTCCCCATATCCTCTAGAAATGCCCACTTATCCCTCCTACGCATCGCCTTATACCCCAATTAAAGTCTCGATAGACCCATAAAAATAGATAATAAAGAAAGACGAACGAAAAAAGTACATTGATGC
>NC_091579.1:21935519-21943019 GCF_042767895.1 Penaeus vannamei
TCTATCCTCCCATTCCTCTTTTCTTTCATCTCCTTAAAGTGGCAAACATAATCACTCGTTCATCTAATTCCTTAAAGGTGAAATTGGCACCACATCCCCTCTCTACTTGTCACCCCATACCCCCTCCCCCTTACACACACACATACACACACACAGAGAGAGGGGGGGAGAGGGAGAGAGAAAGAGAGAAAGAAAGAAAGAGAGAGAGAGAGAGAGAGAGAGAGAGAGAGAGAGAGAGAGAGAGCGCCACACACATACACACGCACAGCTCACCCTCCACACTAAGCCCCACCCACCCCCCTTTCACACACACACGGCCCCTCTCCCCCTTCCCCCTCTCCCCCTCGCCCCCCTCGACCTTGCCCTCCGTTTCCACCTCTCGAGCAGGCGTAACATGTTCTCCAAAGCTCACCTCTCTTTATTTGAAGTGACCGACCATTTGTAAGTGGAAGAATCCCCGGGTAGGTTTTGCTGGGTCAGCTGGAGTGGAGAATATTCTTGATTGATGAGTCGGTTTTTTGGAGAGGTTTTATTGTTGTTTTATTGTGATGTTTTTTTATTGTTGTTGTTTATTGTGATTGTAGGATTTGTTGGGATGCTTTATAATGATTGTTCATAGTGTTGATTTTCGTTCATAGTATCAATATTTCTATTATTCCATTAATAATGATAATAATAATATCGTCGTCATCATCATCATCATCATCATCATCATCATCACCATCATCATCGTCATCATCATCATCATCATCATCATTATCATCACCATCATCGTCGTCCCTTTGTGCCCTCCTTCTCTTCCTTCCCTCCTCCCTCCCTTTTCAATCCGTTTTATCCTTATTATCTTCATCCCTATTATTCTCCCCCTCCCCCTTGTCTCCACCTGGTACTTTTATCCTCCAAAAGACTCTTTATTCTTTCCTCCCCATCACTCCCCTCTTCCTTAATCCCTTCCCCACCCCCACCCCCATCCCAGCCTTCCTACATCCCTTTTCTCCCAGTCCCCATTACCTTTCCCCCCCTACCTCTCTCCCGTACCCACCCCACCCCACCCCACCCCCCATCCTTCCCACCCCTCATCCCAGCCTTCCACATCCCTACTCTCCCGGTCCCACCCACCCTTCCCCTCCTCTCCCTTTCCCTCTCCCCTCTCCCCTCTTCCCTCTCCCCTCTCCCCTAACCCCAACCCCACCCCCCCACCCCCCCCCCCCCCCATCCCCCAACATGATCCTCCCATCCTCATCATTTTTCCACGCCTCGCCCCCCCGATTGACTCACGAATTCATCGCCCTGGTCTTGCGTGGCCGCGGGGGGGGGGGGGGGGGGGGTGAGCGGTCAGAAGGGGAGGGGGGGGTCAGAGAGAGAGACAGAGGGGGGGGGGGTTGGGTCAAGGGGGAAGAGGAGGGGCAGGAGGAAAGGTAAATGGACTGAGGGAGGGAGAAGGGGGGAGGGGTGGAGAGATATGGGGAGGAGGGGGAGGGGCAAGAGGAAAGGTAAATGGACTGAGGGAGGGAGTAGGTGGAGAGATATGGAGAGGAGGAGGAGGAGAGGTGAAGGGACTGAGAAAGGAGGTGGGAGGAAGAGAGAGATGGGGAGGAAGAGAAAGAGAGGTGTTGGGAAGGGGGAAGGGCGAAGGGGAGGCGTAGAGAAAGGGAGGGAATGAAGAGAAGAAAGAGAGGGACGGAGAATGGAGGGGAATAGGAAAGGAAATACAAATGAATAAGGAGAGAAAGATGATTAAAAAAAAAAAAAAAAAAAAAAAAAAAAAAGGTTTCGCCTTCTCTTGAATTTCGACACTCGATACCTACGATTTTTTTCTCCAACTCTTCCCTTCTCCACCTTCTCCTATTTTCTCTCGCTGCTCATTTCCATCCTCTGTTTTTTTTATATATATCATTTATTCACTATCATTATCCCCCCTCCCTCCCCCCCGCCTCCCCACCTTCAATTACCTCCTTCCATGACTAACGCCGGTGAGGTCGACACTCCTCCCTTCGACAGTAACTCGACACCTTCCATCAAGGCCTTCGGAGACGCGCTCATGATGCCAGGGAGGGGAGGGGGGGGTCAGGATGGGGGAGGGGAAAGGGGAAGGGGGAGGGGGAGGAGGAGGAGAGGGGATGGGGGATGGGGAAGGGGGAGGGGGCAGGGAAGGGGGAGGAGAGTGGGTGGGGGGGTCAGGAGGGGGAGGGGAAAGGGGATGGGGAAAGGAAGGGGGAGGAGAGGGGATAGGGGAGGGGAAGGAGAGAGGAGAGGGGATGGGTTCAGGGAGGGGGGGGCAGGGAAGGGGGCAGGGGTGTGGGAAGGGGAAACAGGAGAAGGGAGGGGGAGGAGCGAGGAGAGGGGATGGGGGGCGAGGGAGGAGAGGAGAGAGGGGGGCGGTAGCAGGAAGGGGGAAAAGGACAGGGACAGGGGTGTGGAAAGGTGAGCGGATGGGGGAGGGAAAGGTGTGGGTAGGGAGTGGATGGGAGAAGGGGGAAAGGAGGGATAAGGAAGAGGGACGGCAAGAGGGTGAGGGAAGCGAGGAGAGAAAGGAGGAGAGGAGAAGGTTATAGGGAAAGGGGAAAAGAGAGAGGATAGAAAGGGAGGGAAAGAAAAGAGGAGGAGAAGGGAAGGATAGGGAGGCAGAGAAGAGAGGGGAAGAAGGAAGAGGAAGAAACGGAAAAAATAGGTTAAAAGAGAGGGAGAAAGAGAGGACGGGAGGGGGGCCAAGAAGGAGGAAGGGGTGGGAGAGGGGGGCAGAGGGAGGCTTTTGAGAAGCAGATAATCGAGTTTAACCTTTTTTATGTTCGTTAGACACGTGTATCAATGTCACATGTTTGTGTTTGTTTTTTGGTCATTTTGTTTTGTTTTGTTTCAAAGTAGGGTAGGGTGTGTGTCTGTGTATGGGTGTCTGTGTGTGTCTGTGTGGGTGTGTGTGTGTGTGTGTGTGTGTGTGTGTGTGTGTGTGTGTGTGTGTGTGTGTGTGTGTGTGTGTGTGTGTGTGTGTGTGTGTGTGTGTGTGTGTGTCTGTGTGTATGTGAGTGTGTGTGTGTCTGTCTGTCTGTCTCTGTATATGTTTGCAAGAGACGAGAGGGAGGTGGAGATATTCCTATTGGCCATTGTATTGTGCTTCGGTTCAGAGAAAAAGCTGTCGTAAAAGAGAAATAAATATACAAGAAATATATTTCCATTCAACGAAAATGGAATACCGAGAAGATACTTGCAGTTCCTTTGTCAAAATAATAGTGCTCAAGCAAGGGCAACATCGATATCAAACATACGCAGGAGATAAAACGCCAAATATGAGCACGAGCATGTACCGCATTATGCAGACTGATAAAAAGAGAAAAAAAGCAAAATGCGATAACATTGAGATACGCAAAAATAACCGGGATAAAAGGATAGTAACCTGTCCGACCGCTATAAGGTACGAAACCCGTCCGATTGTTGTCACCGCCTCCTGGATCCTCTTTGTTTTCGAGTCGCCGGGAATGGAATCGAATGCCCATTTGTTTATGCCCAAGGCTTATCTAATGCGATGTGTGAGGGAGAGCCTTGTTTATGGTATATGAGACACCCTGTCACGTTAGACGAACGATCATTTCAACAGAGAATTTTCGTGGAAATATGTCTTTATGTACCTTTGCATAGAAGCTTCAGGGCGATTTTTAGTCAATTTTAGGGGGTTTAGTCACTTTTTTTTAAAGGGGGAAAGTGTGTCTTGTATGTCCAAATATGGCAAGTAACGACTGGCGGACGGGTAGCCTTCGGGTCTCGGATCTATCTGGCTCGAGGACCACTTCGAGGTGAACAAGTCTGAGGTGGTCGTTTCTCGTCGGGTGTTCGGGTCTTGAGAGTTTTAACAAGTGTCGGGTCAGTCAAGAGTGATTCCTGTAAGACCGTGTTGTTGAGTTTTTGTTTGTGTTTTTGGGCCGGCTGGGGTCCGTTTGACCGAATTCCATGTCGGGGTCCTTTGACATCCGACGGATTGATTTGTTTTCTTTCTTTTTTTCCTTTTTTTGATAGAGGGGTCTTCATTTCCTGGTTGAATTAATTTCCCCCGAGGTTCTTTTGCTGATAGAATTAATTTCTCCTGGGGTCTTTTCCCCCCGATAGATACAGTATCCTCCTGGGGTCCATATCCCGATAGGTTTATGCTCTATCAGCTTCCAATCCCCCTCCCCTACACCCCCTCTTCCCCTCCCTCCTCTACCCCTCCCCCTTTTCCTTTCCCCCTCCCCCTCTTCCCCTCCCCCTCTACCCCTCCCCCCGCCCCTCTTCCCCTCTACCCCTCCCCCTCTCTCCCCTCCCACCTCTACCCCACCCCCTCTCTTTTCCTTTTCCCCCACTCTGTCTTCTGGGGTTTTCCTTTTTACCTTCATCCCATCCTCTTCTCCTTCCTTCCTCTTTCCTTCTCTCTTCCCCCATCTGTCGAATTTCTCTTCTCTGTTTTTTCCTATTCCTCTCTTCCTACCTTCCCTGTCCTCATATTTTTTTTTTTTTTTTTTTTTTTTTTTTTTTTAGTTCGCTCCTCTTCTCTTCTCATATCACTCCACCCCTAGTCCCTTCCCTTCCCCATTTCCTTCCGCTTCTTATTTCCACCTCTCTCTCTCTCTCTCTCTCTCTCTCTCTCTCTCTCTCTCTCTCTCTCTCTCTCTCTCTCTCTCTCTCTCTCTCTCTCTCTCTCTCTCTCTCTCTCTCCACTCTCTGCTCTCTCACTTATCTCATCTATCTCTCTCCTCTATCCTATCTATCTATCTCTATCTATCTATCTATCTATCTATCTATCTCCCTCCCTCCCTCCCTCTCTCTCTCTCTCTCTCTCTCTCTCTCTCTCTCTCTCTCTCTCTCTCTCTCTCTCTCTCTCTCTCTCTCTCTCTCTCTCTCTCTCTCTCTCTCTCTCTCTCTCTCCATCTCTCTCTCCCATCCTCCCTCCCATCCTCCTCCATCCTCCCTCCCTCAATCCCTCTCTCTCCTCCTCTCTCCCTCCTTTCGCTCGCTCCCTTCCTCTCTCTCCCTCCCTCCTCTCCTCTCTCTCTCTCTCTCTCTCTCTCTCTCTCTCTCTCTCTCTCTCTCTCTCTCTCTCTCTCTCTCTCTCTCTCTCTCTCTCTCTCTCTCTCTCTCTCTCTCTCTCTCTCTCTCTCTCTCTCCCTCTCCCAGCTTAGGAGAGGGACTGAGGGTTCTCGTGTCTTTCTCGTCCTCTCTGCGTTTCCCTCTCTGTCTTTGGGAATCCATACCTGCAACGGGGCGCTTTGCTGCTCGTGCGTGTGTCCAATCGAGTTTTGTTTTGTTGTTGATTGATTTGCAGTAATCTTTTCAATATTGCAATGATTCGTCCAACCCCAGGCTCCGTTCCTTCTTTATTTTTATTTTATTTTCTCCTTTTCTTTCTCATATTCGTCTTAATGCTTTTTTTCTTTTTTTTTTTGGCGGGGGGCGGGGTTGTTTTTCACACACATGTTTCTGTGCTTTATTCTTTTTCATCCTTTTCCATATTTTTTTCCTTCCCCTGTCTGCCCCCTTTCATCCACCCCTTTTCTCGTCTCTTTTCCCCTTCTCTTTCCCTCCTTCCTCCCTTTTCTCATTCGCCTTCCGCTCTCTCCATATCTTTCGTTTTTCCCCTGTTGTATTTGCTGATTTTTGTCATCACAGTCTATTATTTTCGCTTTTTATGTTGCACTGATTCATTTTTTTTTCTATTTCATCTTTCTTTTTCTTTTCTTCCATTCTTCTCTCTCTTTCTCTCGCTCTCTCTCTCTCTGTCTTTCTCTCTCTCTCTCTCTCTCTCTCTCTCTCTCTCTCTCTCTCTCTCTCTCTCTCTGTTACGGTGTGATTGGCTTTGTGTTTGCTTCTGCTTACGGTGTCTGTCAAATCCATCTTCCTTTTTCAAGGATCATTGGTCAGCTTTAGTTTTCCAGGTCAGTCTGCTTGCCTTGCCTTCTTTTTTTTCTTCTTTTTTTAAGATCGGAGGTACACTGTAAGTTTATTAATATTCAGACACACACACTTATATCAATAATACATATACATATCAATATTAATATTAATATTATTATTTATTAACACATTAATATCATCATTAATAATTTACTAATACACATCATCAGATCACACATATTAATAGCTACACATATCATTGTTATCATCATCACACTTGAAACACACACACACACACACACACACACACACACACACACACTCACACACACACACACATACTACACACACACACACACACACACACATACACATACACACACACACACACACACACACACACACATATATATATATATATATGTATGTATATATATATATATATATATATATATATATATATATATATATATATTCTTTCCCAGAGAGAAACAACTTCCATTCAGGATCTGATTTATTTATTAGTCGATTTATTGCCCCCAATTTATATCACCGATAATCAACCTCGACGGACAATATTATCCAAACAAGCGCCATTATAGACAAACCCTGGTCCATAGCGAATGGTTATTGGCTAAGCACAGATTCGAAAAAAAAATATATATATAACTGACAAAACTGATGCGAATTAATTGGCCATTGGTCGTGATAGCTGCTGTGCCGGCGACATCTGGCAACGGAAATGTATTATTTTATTGTTCGTTATTATTTTTTTTCTTTGCTTTCTCCTTTTTTCCTTTTTCTTTTTAGATTGATTAAAGAATTGGATGCGAGCGATCTTTTGCATATTAAGCATTTCGGGGAATCCAATATACCGTATTGAGTTTTTTTTCATTTTCTTTTAGCTTCGTTCATTTTTTCTTTTCGGTGAGATGCAAAAGTATGTGTGTGTGTGTGTGTGTGTCTGTGTGTGTCTGTGTCTGTGTGTGTGTGTGTGTGTTTATGCGGCGCTAGCCACGTCTTTGTGTGTGTGTGTGTGTGTGTGTGTGTGTGTGTGTGTGTGTGTGTGTGTGTGTGTGTGTGTGTGTGTGTGTGTGTGTGTGTGTTTGTGTGTGTGTGTGTGTGTGTGTGTGTGTGTGTGTGTGTGTGTGTGTGTGTGTGTGTGTGTGTTTGTGTGCTGCTAACTATCTCTTTTAGTGTGTGTATATATAAACCGTGAATAAGTATACATACGATCATGCACATATGTGTTTGGCTCTATCTCTGTATGTGCTTACGTGCGCCCACATGTACGTACGTATTTGTGTGTGCGTGTCCTCTCATCTGTACACCCGTGTGTGTCCATATTCATCATCTTGATTTACGAAGGCAATGGGGAGTCCTTCCTTTTTCTTTCATAGCTCCCAGTAATTTATTGACACTACTTATACGTTTTGCTTTTTTATTGTCCGAGTAAGCTATTTTTCCAGTGGAGGGAATGGTTGTATGTGAGGGAGTTAGTGACTGTGTGTGTGTGCGTGTGGGTGGGTGTGAGTGTGTGTGTGTGTGTGTGTGTGTTTGTGTGTGTGTGGTTTTGTGTGTGTGTGTGTGTGTGTGGGTGGGTGTAAGTGAGTGTGTGTGTGTGGTTGTGTATTTGGTTAT
>NC_091579.1:21950519-21958019 GCF_042767895.1 Penaeus vannamei
GGTGATCGGCCCCAACACGGTATAGGAATTTGCAACTTATTTAATTCGATATGATAAACTTGTAATCTGCTCATCTGATTGAATAACGCAGCTTATCATTCATTTTTTAACACATGGAGCGAAATGAATTCTTTATTAGCATTTCCCCCGCCCCCCCCCTCGGCAATGAATCGTGTATTTTTTATGTTTTTTCTTTTAACTGATTTATGGCAAATACTCATGCACACTCGCCGCATGATGGTACAAACATTTTGCTTTTTGTTCAGCAAGCCGTTGCTCATGCAAAATGCACCGACATACATTCGTGCGGATAAAAAACACATGCTCATACACATGCAAGTGTAAGCATACATACACATGTGCATGCAGACAGTTGGGAAGATAGACACACAAGCAGGCATAATATGTTACAGCGATTTTTACATACAGACAGACAACAAGACACAGCCACATACCAAGACATGAATACACACACACAAACAAACACACACACACAAACACACACACACACACACACATACACACACACACACACACACACACACACATACGCACGCACACACAAACACACACACACAAACACACACACACATACAAACAAACAAACACACATCCACACGCTTTCATGAATATGGAATGTATAACCCAAAATAATTCATTTTCGATCCAAACTTTCAAACTCGTGCCCCTCACCTCCCCTCCTTTAACCCCCCCATTGCATTACCTCCCCCCTCAATCCATTACCCCCCCATTGCATTACCTCCCCCCTCAATCCATTACCCCCCCCGTCAATAATGGAAAGGTTCTCTCCCATTTTGCTCTTTCCTCACCCTCCGTTGAAAAAATATTTTATACGTTATTATCGTTCTCTTTATTTGCAATATTTATTCATTTCATGGTTGTCCTTTTGTTTATTCTCAATAGCTTCTCATCAATAATATATATCATTATAATCATTATCTATAATATCAATCCCCGTTTGCTTCTTCTCCTCATCCTTCCCCTCCTCTTCCTCCTCCTCTACTTCTTCTCCTTCTCCTTTTCCTTCTCCTTCTCCTTTTCCTTCTCCTTCTCCCTCTCCCTCTCCCTCTCCTACTCTTTCTCCTTCTCCTCCTCCTCCTCCTCCCTCCTCCTCCTCCTCCTCCTCCTCCTCCTCCTCCCTCCTCCTCCTCCTCCTCCTCCTCCTCCTCCCTCCTCCTCCTCCCTCCTCCTCCCCCATCCTCGTCCTCCTCCTCATCCTCCCATCCTCCTCCTCCTCCTCCTCCTCCTCGTCCTCATCCTCCTCCTCCTCCTCTTCCTCCTCTACCTCCTCTTCCTCCTCCTCCTCCATCCTCCTACTCCTCCTCCTCTTCCTCCTCCTCCATCCTCCTCCTCCTCCTCCTCCTTCCCATCCTCCTCCTCCTCCTCAGTTTCTTCCTCTCCCTCCCATTCGTGTCCCATACCCAGCTTCCACAACAACAAAAACAACAACAAAAGCCAATCACAACTGTCAGCTAACCTCAATCTCCTCCTTAAAATCCTTGACATTTGCATATTTATCTGATAAACAATATTCCAAAAGTGAGACCTCCTCAGACCCCTCCCCCCTCCCCCCTCCCCCCCTCCCCCTCCCCCCTCCCCCCACCTCCTCCTCCTCCTCTCACTCCAAAAAAAAATCATTCCCTGTCACTTTTGAAGGTTTTATGTCTGTCTGTAGAGGCAAGAAATTTGTCTTTAACCCTATTATCATTTTTTTTTTTTTTTTTTTTTTGGTTGTTATTGTGTTTGTTGCTGTTCGGTTTTTTGTTCCGGAAGAACAGGGTAAGTTTGTTTATATCGGTTAATTTTGTTTCGGTTTGCTTTCTCTCTCGCGTTCTCTTGCTCTCTCTCTCTCTCTCTCTCTCTCTCTCTCTCTCTCTCTCTCTCTCTCTCTCTCTCTCTCTCTCTCTCTCTCTCTCTCTCTCTCTCTCTCTCTCTCTCTCTTTCTTCTCTCTCTCTCTCTCTCCATCTATCTGTCTCATTCTGTTTCTCTCTCTCTTTTCTTCTCTTCTGTTCTCTTCTCTTCTCTCCTCTCCTCTCCCTCTCATTTCCTCTCCTCTCCTCTCCTCTCCTCTCCTCTCCTCTCCCTCTCACTCTCCTCTCCTCTCCTCTCGTCTCCTCTCCTCTCCTCTCCTCTCCTCTCCTCTCCTCTCCTCTCCTCTCATCTCATCTCATCTCAGCTCCTCTCCTCTCCTCTCCTCTTCTCTCTTCTTCCCCCGTTCATGTTCTCGGCTGGTCTTACTCTCTTCCCTTTACACCGAAACGAGAAAAATCGGTGAAAAAATAAAACGGCAAAAAATCTTCGTATGTAAAGTTTTCCTTACTAGAGATTCACATTTTTTTTCTGTTTCTTTCGTTTATTTCTCAACACCTTAATTACCCTCCTTCCCTTTGCCTTTCGTTCTTACCCCTCGGCTTCCCGCTTTCCCCTCTCCGTATCCCTTCCCCCTCCCCCCCCTTTTCCCTACCTTCCCTGCACTTCCCCTTCGTTTCTTTTTCAACTTTCTTCCCACCTCCCTCCATTTCCCTTTTCCTTTCCCCCTCCTCCGCCTTCCCCCCCCCCTCCTCCAACCTCCTTCCCTTATAACCCCCTCCCTCCTCCCCCTCCCCGACCTCCAATCCTTCTTCTCCTCTTTCCCTTCCCCTCCCTCTCCTCCATATCCCTCTACTCCCCTTTCCCTCCTCCCCCTCCAACCCCCTTCCCCTATAACCCTCTCCCCTTCCCCTCCTCTTCCTCCAACCTCTTTCCCTATAACCTCCTCTCCCCTTCCCTCCCCCCTCCTCCTATAACCCCTCTCCCCTTCCCCTCCCCTCCTCCAACCCCCTTCCCCTATAACCTCTTCTCCTTCCCTTCTTCTCCTCCGCCCTCTTCCCCCTTCCCATACTCTCCCCTTCCACCCCCTCCCCTTCTTATCATGACCCCATTCTGTTGTTTATCTTACGTTCAGTGGCTGGTTTTTATTCTCTCTATAATCACCTTTATTCTCGCCTTCCTCCTCCCCCCTCCCCCCTCCCCCCCCCTTCTTTTATGTCTCGCCTCTACCTCTTTATTTCCCTCTCTTTCACTCCCCTGGTTTTTTGCTGGATTTTTTTTCTTGGTCTTTAGGTATATTTATGAGTATTGTCTCACTAACGAATAGAAGGCGCGTGTATGTGTCCATGTATATATATATATATATATATATATATATATATATATATATATATATATATATATATATATATATATATATATATATGTGTGTGTGTGTGTGTGTGTGTGTGTGTGTGTGGTGTGTGTGTGTGTGTGTGTGTGTGTGTGTGTGTGTGTGTGTGTGTGTGTGTGTGTGTGTGTGTGTGTGTGTGTGTGTGTGTGTGTGTGTGTGTGTGTGTGTGTGTGTGTGTGTGTGTGTGTGTGTGTGTGTGTGTGTGTGTGTGTGTGTGTGTGTGTGTAAATCATATAAGTTCTCCTTCATATCCCTCATTCTCGTCGTTCAAAATTAACCCTCTTGAGTGATTCTTTATAAGTATCTCGGTCTCTCGGGCTGCGACCCGCCTCCGACACTCTCTTAGCTGGTTTCTTTGGACATTTTTTAGGCCTATCGTCTCGCTCTATTGCACCCTTGGGCCTGTTCCCTGCATCTATTATTTTTTCGATGGTCATTTGGTGGTCGGCATTTTTTCCCCTAATTGTTCAGTTTTTTTTTTCTTTTATTATATTTTTCTTTATTGTTGGTAGTATTTTTCATCGTTTATATGTTTATTTCTTATCATTCTGGTATATTTAAGGGGTATATTTGCCTGCTCTTTATTACGTAATATCTAAATCACATTTCCTTTGGTGTCTCTCACAATAAACAAAATTTGTGGACCATTATTGTAATACAGAACCGCCTTTTCTCTTTTCTTCTTTTATTTCTCTTCGTTTTCTCTTCCTCTCCTTCCCTCTTTCCCTCTTTATATCTTTTTCTTTCTTGTTCGCTTCTCCTTCTCTTTTTCTTTTCTTTTTCTTTTACTTTTTTCCATATTTTCGTTTTCTTTCTTTCTATTAGTCCTTTCGTTCTCTCTTTCCTTTGTTCTATCTGTCATTAGCTTCATCCTGTTTTTCTTTCTATCTATCCCCTTTTTCTTTCCATCTTCACATTCTGCCTCTTTTCTATTTATCATTCATTCCAATCACCCCATTTCTTTCCCTCATCACATTCTGCCTTTCTTCCTTCCTGCATTTTCCCTTTTTCTCATTTCTTTTTATCGCCAAACATCCCTTTATCCCCCCACGTTAACCCCGCGCTTCTCCTGCAGGATGGCTGGCCACAACCGGGGGGGCGAGGGCAGGGGGCGCCCCAACGGCCGAGCCTATCACCCCAGCGAGATCCCGCCCTACGAGAATTCAGGGGACAGCCTCGAACCCCCTTACTACGTCCAGGACCTCAACAAACACAGGAGCCTTGGTGAGTAGCATAATGATAATGGTAATAATAGTAATAGTAATAATAATAGTAATAGGAGCCTTGGTGAGTAGCATAATGATAATAGTAATAATAATAGTAGTAATAATGATAATAGTAATAACAGGAGCCTTGGTGAGTAGCATGATAATAATAATAATTGTAATAATAGTAATAATGATGATAATGATAATAATAATAATGATAATAATAATAATAATGATAATTATAATTATAATAATAATAATAATAATAATAATAATAATAATAATAATAATGATAATAATAATAATAATAATAATAATAACAATAATAATAATAACAATAATAATAATAATAATAATGAAAATAAAAATAATAATAAAATAATGATAATGATAAAGATTATAATAATTATGATAAAATAATTATAATTATGATAGTAATGGAAATAATAATAATTTAGTTTTATAATGGTTATTTTTGGTGTGATAGGCTGTCTGTTTATTTTTGTGCCTAAATTACCCCCTGTGTGCAGGGAATGGTCGCGGTTACCATCCACTGGCGATGCGGCATTTGAACGTTGGTCAGCAATACAGCTAGACGAGAACGCTACTACTGCATTACACAGTGGTAGGGTATAGGGGGGAAGATGAATAGGGGAAGGGTAAGAGGAGGGGGACGTGATAGGGGAAAGAGAAGGGATATGGGGAAGGACAATGAGGAAGTACTGGAAGGGGGAAGAGAGAGAATGGAAGCGGAAGGGGAAAGTAGAAGGGGAAGGAGAAAGGGAGAGGGAAGAGCATTAGGAGGGGGAAGGGTAAGAGGTGGAAGGGAGAGATGGAGAAAGGAGAAAGGGGAAGAGGAAGGGGAGAGAGGAAGAAGAGGGGAAGAGGGGTGAAGGGAAGTAGTATCTGAAGAGGAGAAAAAGGAGGAGGGGGACTTCGTTCCTGCGAGGGAAGAAAAACGGGGAAGTTAGAGGGAGGAGTGGAAAGGACGTTTACTCCGGGGAAGGAGAGAGGAGAGGGATTTCGCTTCAGGCGAAAGAGGAAGTGGGAGAAACGCGAGGAAAAGAAGAGAAGAAATGTGAGGAATGGGGAAAGCAGAGTGACTTAAAGCCTTGGGAGACGGATGATGTGAGGGGAAAGGGGAGAAAAGAGACAGTTTCAAGATAGTTAAAAAATAGAATTTAAAAAACGCGGAAAGTAAGAGCGTAAGAGAGAGGAGAAAAATCAACATGGAAGGAGAGAATAAAGTAGAGGAGAGGAGAGAAGAGACGTGAAAATAGAATTGAGAGGAACCGCCGAGTACTGGAGAGAGTCCCTGAGTATTTTAACGGAGGGTGCTAAGTACCCAAGATTAAGGAGATTGGGAGAGCTAAGAGGAAATGAATATAGAGAAAGCGGTTTACACTTGAGCATTATTTGCTGTTACGAGCCGCTTTGGCCAAGGCAGAGGAAATTAAACGGAAGAAATGCAAGGAGGAAATCACAGGAAGCAACTAGATCTGGAACGGGGAGGCGCTGCACCCTGGGAACGGACCGGGACGACGGCAAAGAAGGACGAAAACAGGGGATATAAACACATACAAAGAAGGGAACGACTCTCTTAATAGCGGAGGGGAGACGCTGTCCAAGGGGCAAGGCGTTCCACACGAAGCAGCGAAAAGGGCAAAGAGGAAGGAAGAAAGACAACAAGAAGAGAGGAAGATGGGGAGGGAGGGCGAGAGGAAGAGAGGAGGAGGACGAGGAAAGAGCAAGAGTTAAGAGAGGGGGCGAGGATCCCACGGGGGCTTGTAGGAAAGAGATGGATGTACCAGACTGTCTTTCCTCCATCCTTGTGGTCCTTTACCTGAAGTCATGGCTGGTTCATTGGAAATAAAGGAAGGGGGAGAGGCAGAGAGAAAAGGAAATTCCTCGTTGTCGGATAAAAGGCGATTTGGGAGAAAGAGAAGAGGGGGTGAAGGAGAAAAAGAAGAGTGGGAGAGAAATGGGGATGGAGAGAAAGAGGGAGAGGAGAGAAGAAGGAAGGGAAAGAGGAAGAGGGAGATAATAATGAAAAAAAGAGAGAGGAGTATTGAGAGAAAAAAAGAAGAAAATGAGAGAGAGGGGAGTAAAGAGAGAAAAAAAGTAAGAAACAAACCGAGACAGAGACAGAGAGAAAGAGCAGGAGAGAGATGGACCAATTTGTATCTAACGTCCCAGGAAACTTACTTATATTGCTTTAAAGATATCGAAAAGTAACTAGGTCCAGAGGGCGGGCGACAAGAGGGAAATCGAGAGAAGTGCAAAGGGAAGAAAGGGAAAACGAAAGACATGTAATAAGTAGGAACGGAGACAAGAAAGCGAGGATTAGAAAGGTAAAGAAGAAAAATTAGATGATAAGGGAATGCAAAGAAAGTTGATGATACGAGGAAGCAGAATGTGTATGTGTGTATGTATGTGTGTGGATAGCTATATGTGAAAGTGTGCATGTGGCTTAATGTCTTTGAATATATGCAAGCACATATGACTATATTCTTATGTGTCTGTACGTGTATACGGATATGTACCGAATATCCGAATCTGTATACGTGTGCACCAGTGTGTCTGCATCCCACCGTGTATATGTGTGTGTGTGTGTGTGCGTATATGCCTTTTGTCGAGGAGAGCGAGGATTTCAGGGCAGTAAAAGAGAAATATCGTACCATTTGCCCCTTTAAGTTACAATGGATGGCGGCAGAAAGCAACGACCGAGGAGAAAGAAAGAGAAAAGGACGAAAGCGATAAAGAGGAGAGATTAATCATTCTTCAATTAATATCCGAAATCGAGGGAGGGGGAAGTGGGGGGAGGGGGAAGGGAGAGGTGGGGGAGGGGCATTTCATTTGGCTTGCTTTGTATTTCTCTTTTTCTTGTTTTTATATATATGTTTTATCTTTCTTTCTTTTTAGATTTTTGTATGTTGTATTATTTGGCCATTTGCTTCGTTTTTATTCCAATTTATATTTGTTTTGCAGTATTGGAGGTTGTCAAACATGAAGGTAAAAGAGAAAGAGAAGAATACACAGGGATATAAATTTTTTAAAAATGGAAGGAA
>NC_091579.1:21965519-21973019 GCF_042767895.1 Penaeus vannamei
CTCTCTCTCTCTCTCTCTCTCTCTCTCTCTCTCTCTCTCTCTCTCTCTCTCTCTCTCTCTCTCTCTCTCTCTTTCCTTCTCTCTCTTTCTCTTTCTTTCTTTCTCTCTCTCTCTCTCTCTCTCTCTCTCTCTCTCTGTCTCTCTGTCTCTCTCTCTCTCTCTCTCTCTCTCTCTCTCTCTCTCTCTGTCTCTCTCTGTCTCTCTCTGTCTCTCTCTCTCTCTCTCTCTCTCTCTCTCTCTCTCTCTCTCTCTCTCTCTCTCTCTCTCTCTCTCTCTCTCTCTCTCTCTCTCTCTCTCTCCCCATTACACCCTTCCTAAACCATTTGTGAGGGAAAGGAAATACTAACTGACAGCTTCATACACGCAGGCTGATGTACACGATACTGATACTGTGGGTGAAAAAGAATTGTTGTTGGTTCTTTGGTTTGTGCATATGTGCTCTTCTCTCTTTCTATCTCTCAGTCTATCTCTATCTCTATCTATCTCTCTATCTATCTATCTATCTCTCTATCTATCTATCTCATTACTTTATTTTTCTCCCTCTTGGTTCCTTCATGCCAATTCTTCGTTCGTTGATAATTATTATTTTTTTTTCTTTTTATCAAAGAAACATAAATATACATAGATGTTCTTTCATTCTAATACATAAACACATCATCTTGTTCAGTACAAAGCTGACCTTGTCACACAAACCCGCCACAAAAACCCCATTCTACATCATGAAAAATACAAACAACAAACAAAATCCTTAACATATACCTACATTATGAAACATTCAAACAAACAAATAAAACCCTTAGCATATTATGAAACATTCTGAAGCAAACATTATGAAACAAACACTAACAAACAAACACTAACAAACAAACACTAACAAACACAATCCTTACCAAATACCTACATTACGAAACATTCAAACAAACAAAATCCTTAGTATATACCTACATTATGAAACAAACTTACTAACAAACACAATCCATATCATATACCTACATCACGAAACATACAAACAAAATCCTAATCTCGTCAGAAAAGAAATACAAATAAAAAAAAAGAAAGAAAAAGGAAGAAGACGAAAAAAGAAAAGGACAAGAAACGAAAAAGAGAAAAGAGAAGAAAGAAAATACGATTTCCGCATTCTGCATCCTTTCTATCGCAGTCGCTCTTTTGTTTCCAGATGAAGCGTCGCAGAGGCTTTTGGTGATAAAAAGAGTGGAAAAAGTCGTATTGTTTTTGCAGTTTAATGTGCTAAAACGTAGCATATTATTCAGCGCTGATGCTCCCTCGGTGCCTCTGCGATTGTTGCTTTTAGGTGCTGAGGCGCTTTTGCTGGAGGCTTTCGTCATTATTATTTCTGACTGACAGGCGTGAGACTCAAAATTGTCTTGATATTTGAAACGGGATATATTATATATATATATATATATATATATATATATATATATATATATATATATATATATATATATATATGTGTGTGTGTGTGTGTGTGTGTGTGTGTGTGTGTGTGTATGTGTGTGTGTGTGTGTGTGTGTGTGTGTTTGTGTATTACATCAGTGATAAAACCCGTCAAAAAAGACCCAAGTACCTAAAAGCAACAATATATATATATATATATATATATATATATATATATATATATATATATATATATATATATATGTATGTATGTATGTATGTATAATATTCACGGTCTGCTTCCATCTCCCACCATTTCCACCTCTCTCTTCTTGTTTCCTCTGCGTATCTCCCGCTCACATATTTTCTTCTCCCTGCCCCTAATGCCCTCACCTCCCTCATCCCTTTCCCCTCACATCTTGCGTATCCGTGCCCCCTCCCCCCTCCCCCCTTTAGGTGCAAGCGGTGCCACCATAGCCATTCTCCAGTGCCAATATGAGTGCCATCAGAATGCATTATTTCACGGAGCAGATAATGTCTAAATACCTCTTTTATGGAACAAGTTTCGGGGAATACACAAACGCTCTAACGATGGCTCTACAATTTTATGGAATTTTGTTCCTCCCTTTCCCCTCCCCTCCTCACCCTCCCCTCTTCCTTACTTACAATCCTTGCCCCTACCACCCAACCTGCCGTTCCATCCCCCTACTATCTTTACCCCCTACCCCTCCTACCTTACCCCTCACTCCCTCCACCAGCCTCGCACCCCTTCCCACTATCCTGACCCTCCCCCTCCTACCTTTACCCCACCTCTCCCTTCCAATATCCTGACCCCCTTCCTACCCCCCCCTTCCCATCCCACTATCCTTCCCCAACACCCCCTCCTCCCCTGCCTCGCCCCCACCCCCTCCCCCCCACCTCCCAGCCGCTGCGTCCCTCCAAACACAGACGACTTTTTGAAAAGATTCAATCACGGTCGGTATTATTTGCCCTCGCGCCCGCCATGATGAGGAAATGATTAAAACAGAAAATGAGTTTAGAACTCTCCCTTTGACCTATTAATGCGATTAATACTGCTATTTACAGCACACGCGGGTCATGCGTGCCGGACGGGCGAGGAGTCGGCCGGACGTCACGGGCGAATTACGGCAATAAAATGAAAGAAGAAAAAAAACGCAACTACCAGCACATAAAAAAAAAGAAAAACAACAATTACAACTACAATAATAAACATCAATAATAATGATGACAACAGCAGCAACAAGAACTACAACTACAACAACAAACGTAATTAAAGCCAACAACAAATATAACTACACCAAACATCAAAACTAAAATCAATAACAATATCATCAATATCATCATCATCAACAACAACAGAAACAGCAATAACATCAACAACAGCAAAAACAAAAACAATAACATCAACACCAACAAAAACAGCAACAATATCGACATCATCAACAAGAAAAACAAAAATAACTTCAACAACAACAAAAACGACAACAATAACATCAACAACAAAAAAACAATATCAACAACAAAAACAACAAT
Organism: Penaeus vannamei; assembly: GCF_042767895.1. Taxonomy (NCBI): domain Eukaryota; kingdom Metazoa; phylum Arthropoda; class Malacostraca; order Decapoda; family Penaeidae; genus Penaeus; species Penaeus vannamei. The sequence goes on from NC_091579.1 coordinate 21,968,472, forward strand.
ATCAACAACATCATCAACAAGAAAAACAAAAACAACTTCAACGACAACAATAATATCAACAACAACAAAAACAACAACAATATCAAGAACATCATCAACAACAAAAACAATAATATAAAAAATAACTTCAACAACAACAAAAACGACAACAATAACATCAACAACAAAAAAACAATATCAACAACAAAAACAACAATATCAACAACATCATCAACAAGAAAAACAAAAATAACTTCAACAACAACAAAAACGACAACAATAACATCAACAACAAAAAAACAATATCAACAACAAAAACAACAATATCAACTTCAACTACAACACAACACCATCAACAACAAGAAAAACAATATCAAGAACATCATCAACAAGAAAAACAAAGACAATTTCAACAACAAAAACAACAACAATAACGTCAACAAGAAAAACAACATCAACAACAAGAAAAACAAAAACAACTTCAACTACAACAAAACAACATCAACAACAAGAAAAACAAAAACAACTTCAACTACAACAAAACAACAACATCAACACAGCAGCGGCGAACGAGCGGGAGCGCAAACAGATCATCGACCAAGGCCCATCGGTAGGCTCGCAGGCTAGCTTCATAAGGGGAGCAGGGTCGTTCCTCATTACGCCAGGGATTAGAAAACGAGTCTTCGATTTGTCTTTCAGCGAGGGAGCCTGAGTGTAACCTTTCCGAAGTGCAAAATGAAATTATTTTTTAAGGATATTTTGGGTGCGTGGTTTGCGGACAAGAGTGAAAAAAATTATGAATATAGGTCGCTCTTGCAATTGTTGAAGAGATGGGTAATTTTATCATTTTATCTGCTCTTTGTACCTGTCATTTATTATATGCGTTTATCTATGCAGTTGTATGTGTATCATTTTTCTTGTTTTATTTTGTACGAAATTGCAGAGGTTGATACCACGCGCGCTCTAAACCTTCAGCTGAAGACAGGCAAGCCATACGGAATCTTGCGCGCTGACTTAATTGCACGACAGTAGGATTGCGATGAAGGAAAGATAACAAAACATTTTTGCAACATGGACGATGCAGATGCGTTTGGCGATTGAACGTGCGAATTATTCGTCGTGTTTTATTTTGCTGTTAATAACGTAATTAATATTGTCACTACGTTTATTATGCCGTGAATTGTTCGGCCATCCATAGTAGCATTATTACTATTGCAATAGCATTTTCCGCTGATGTGTAGATCATATACTATCCCCTTTTTTCACTGGAATTGTTAACTAGCACGGCCCTCATTATCATAAATAGAATTTTAATAACCACGGCCATCATTACGGTTTTCTGCTGTTGTTTTCCTAATGGGGAGAAGGAAGAGCATTAATTAAACAGGTCATCGATTAATCACTCCAGGTTGCGTCTAATGAGGTGCGAGGGATTGTCTCCAATTACTGAGGGAAGGAACGGTGGAGTCGCAGAAGCTCGCGCGCTAGCTAAGCCGGGCGGAGTCGCGGGAGAGATGGCGGAACGAGTCTTTAAGATGATATGGTGGTTTGTTCTGTTCAAAGGAAATGGAAGGAATAGGATTCTGGCTCTCTCTCTCTCTCTCTCTCTCTCTCTCTCTCTCTCTCTCTCTCTCTATCTATCTATCTATCTATCTATCTCTCTCTCTCTTTCTCTCTCTCTCTCTCTCTCTCTCTCTCTCTCTATCTCTCTCTCTCTCTCTTACTTTCTCTCTCTCTCTCTCTCTCTCTCTCTCTCTCTCTATCTCTCTCTCTCTCTCTCTCTCTCTCTCTCTCTCTCTCTCTCTCTCTCTCTCTCTCTCTCTCTCTCTCTCTCTCTTTCTCTCTCTCTCTCTCTCTCTCTCTCTCTCTCTCTCTCTCTCTCTCTCTCTCTCTTTATCTCACTCTCTCTCTCTCTCTGTCTCGTTTAAGGTTTAGTTCCCGAGATGACGGATTCTTAGTATTAAACGAGTTCTGCATTATTTATATTACTATAAGCCAAGACGCTTGAAATTATCTAGATAAAAAAAAATGTAGGATGAATCTGTAATCGGATAGATGTCTTTAAGTTATATTACAAAATTCACTTACCATATGACTATCCTATATTTTTGTATCCCATATCATATTGAAAACGTGGAAAAATAGTAATAACCTAAGGCAAAAGATAGAAAAATCACATTTTCTGAGGGGAGACTATACTAAAAATAACTTCAATCTCCATTTGTTTTATGGCAACACACAAAAAACTTTCTTCCAGACGTCATTTTCTATTTTAAGATTTTTTACGGGTTTCTATGAAGGAACGAACGAACCTTTTTTCAGTCGCCTTCTCTTAGACTGATTTTCCTTTTCTGTTCCATTACGAAAAATAATTCGGTAGAAGTCCGAAAAGGAAGAAGAAATTTCCATGTGTTTTTTCTATATATACACATTTTATTCTGATCTGAGAATTGTTTTGCTTTCTTTTTCTTTCATGTATATTCCATATTGTTTTACCAGTATGCAAGAAAATTATTATTTGTCAAGTTGCGTCGGTACCCAATCAAGAATTTGATTTACATATTGATGGGAAATGGTAATAAGTCTGCGGGAGTAAGCCCCTTGTGTCGCGGGCCGGGCTTTTTTGCGTGCACGTCCTTCGTATGTTTAGGCTGCCTCCTTCGCCTCTCTCCTTCTCCTTTCTCCTTTGCCTCTCTCCTTCGCCTCTCTCCTTCTCTTATTTCCTTTGTTTCTCTCCTTTGTCTCTCTCCTTCGCCTCTCTCCTTTGCCTCTCTCCTTCGTCTCTCTCCCTCGCCTCTCTCCTTCGCCTCCTCTCTCCTCTTCTGTGCACCTTCTTGTTTAAGTATAAATACATACATGCACTCATAAGCACACAAGTTTGACTACATACACACATACACGCATGCACGAACACACATTCAAAGCAAACGTACACACATGCACACACGCACAAGCAAAGTGTTTCGCCAGTACTCGTTTTTTTATGGCCGGGTATTCTATTTTGTCGCCAGTGTGATTTGCTTCTTCCAAGTGCCTGTTTCTACATCTCAGGAGCTCATCCCTGCCTATAATTTGCCCCTAACTGCGCCCACGCCATGAAGCTACGTGAAGCGCCCTGGCAGATCAGATTAATACTCTCCTGTGATAATGATGATGCCATCTGACTGCCAGTCCTCATCTAATTCTTTATGACTATGGTAGGGAGACACACCACAGCACTCAATGAACTCGAGTGCAAGGGAAGCAACCCGCTAAAGACGTCTACCCGGAGACAGCACTGGTTTTGCACTCCGACTTTCCATTCCTGCCGACGGGTACTTCCGACTTGTAGAAATCCTCAAAAATCATCTTGGGATTTCTGCCAAAATGAAAACCCTTCAGCATTACGCTTTCCCATGTGACCAATAACCTGAAATTTGCCGGGCACACATGGGAAGTGCTGAAACCTCTCGGAATTAAGTTAAGACGATACCATGGGATGAACTGGGGGAAGTCAGGGCGAAATTGCGCCTTAGTAGCACTGGAATGAGCAGCCCGCCTGGTGTACTACGAAAATGACTTAACCCCTTTTTTCTTTCGTCCTTTCTTTCCTTTTTGCCTTAAAAACTGCAAGTGAAGAAAGAGGAAGAACACGGGAAACGACGGGAACTCACAGACCGTGAAAATCTGTAGAAAAAAGGGAAGTGGTCCGCGCTTCGACGAAGAAAGTGAGCGGGAAACAAGCGGCGTCGGCACTCTTCGTTATAGAATTAGATCTCTGATGAGGGCTCTTTACAAACAACGGGAAAAAGTGGTCGGGTCTGTTCGCTCAAGTAAGGCATGTAGTCTCTCTACATCCCCTCTCTGTTGCCAGCAAAGACCCTCATCAAAAAGACGAAGTTCGAGTGACTGGTTGTTCGCGAACAAGAGGAAATACACATGTTTCGGCCTTCTGCAGATGCCTCTAATGGGAATAAGTACAGTCACACACAAACGTAAACAGAATGCGATAGAAATAAATGGAAAAAAACGAAGGAATGGATTGGAGTGAAAGGCACTGATATGGAGGGATATATATGAAACATATCTATAAAGATGAGTATACTTTTTAGAAGAAAAAAAAATCTAGCGAGTTTCATTGCTCTCTCTCTCTCTCTCTCTCTCTCTCTCTCTCTCTCTCTCTCTCTCTCTCTCTCTCTCTCTCTCTCTCTCTCTCTCTCTCTCTCTCTCTCTCTCTCGCTCTCCTTAAATCTCTGCCGAGAGCGAATTTAACAGTCATATTTCTTCAAGCTCCTCTTCAGCGTGAGATTTCGCAAGTATACACTTCAAAGAACAACTTGTTAAAACCGTTCTTATACAATATCGTTTGTTAGACCGCTTCCGACCTGCGTCAGGGAATCTTGGTAAAGTTCCTTGCCAAAAATCACCACCGGAAGGAATACGGTTCCCTTCTTCGTGGTAAAGCAACTTTTCTATACATTTTTATTTTCAAAGATTGGGGGGGGGGGGATGCGCCTAATGAGATAGCCAGATAAAATGAATACAAATGAGTAAATATATCAACAGTTCCCCATTAATCTCCTTTCAATA
>NC_091579.1:22010366-22015366 GCF_042767895.1 Penaeus vannamei
CATTTTCTCTGCGTGTTAATCTGTTCTTTGGCTTTGGCATTTTTCCTCTTGACCGTCAAAGTTCGTCAAGGGGGTGGGGGTGGGGTGGGGAGGTAGGGGGTGGGGGCTTGTTGGGTGTGTAGGGAGGTGGGGTGGGATGGGGTGGAGGTGTGTGTGTGTGGGGGGGGTGATAGGGATTGTGTGGTGTCTGTTTGTGTGTTTTCTTTGTTTGGATGTTTGTGTGTGTGTTTGATAGTTGTATATTCGTATGCGATTTTTTTCTTTTTTTTTGGGGGGGGGGGTAATATACATATGGGGTGTGTGGGGTAAACCTCTATGTGTATGACATTTGATCACTGTTTGTGCGTTATTTTGTTTTGTTTTGTTTATTGTTTTGTCTTGTTATGTTTACTTGTGTATGTAATAGTGTGGATTCTGTTTACTATTTCCGTTGGTGTTTGTATGGCTGCGTGACGAGCTCTTTTGTTTGCCTGTCCATATGTCTGAGTGTATGTGGGTGGGTGTATGTGTGTGTGCGTGTGTGTGTGTCTGTGTTTGTGTTTGTGTGTGTGTGTTTGTGTTTGTGTTTGTGTGTGTTTTGTGTGTGTGTGTGTGTGTGTGTGTGTGTGTGTGTGTGTATGTGTGTGTGTGTGTGTGTGTATGTGTGTGTGTGTATGTATATGTGTGTGTGTGTGTGTATGTGTGTGGGCCTGTGTGAGTGTATGTGCGGGGGGGTGGGGGTCCGGAATTCAAGGCAAGTGCGCATGTATGCAATTGCTATATTCACGACTGATAAAACATGAATAAATAAATTCACTAAAACCAGCCATGTGTACACATTCAGCGATTCGTTTGCAACTTGAAGTACCCTAAAGTGTAGAGTACAAAGCCTCTTTTGTTAAAATACCCCAATTAGGGTCCAAAAAAGTTGAATACTTTTATCTCTTCAAAGTCACCAATATAAACTGGTTTTCTATAGCTAATTGTATCTAAATTTGCTCTTCATATTCATGACGATATATTTTTTCTTTTTTCTTTTTTCTTTTTCTTTTAGAATATATTTACCGTAGATCATATTCATCAATGCCCATTTTACGCATATATGTTTGCGATTTATTATTCAAGACTCTATGGATGCATGAACTCTTCATCAAATTGAAAAGGTTAATAATCTGTTCTTTTTCGTTCGAATTTTGCGACGAAGAATATTAACCCGACAAACGAAGAGAAATCGGATATGAAGGGAATATTGGAATGAAGCGAATATTAAAATTTGGTTCGTGTTCGCCGCCGCCTCCCCTTCCGCTTCCCGTTTCCCTCGGCTTCCCTCAAGAGCTGTTATCATTACCCGACGAAGTGGGGTGTTTTTAGCCATTACGCCGGCGGTATATCTAGATTACGGGTGATGCAGCAAAATATGAACATGAACCTCCTTTATGTTGCTTTCCGAGATAAAACGTCAGACGGAGAAGACGCTAATCTTGAAGAGTTTGCAATATCGTAAAAGTCTGGCGTGAGATGGCGTGACAGTACGCGTTTTCTATGCGTCTCTTCCCCCCTCCCCTTTTAAGGGACGACTGCGCTATTTCCCGGTTAGGCCTAGTTTACCGTGGAATGTATATTAATATATATGCGCCTTCTTCGCCCACTCAGCACTGCACTGCCGCCGCCATTGCAGACTCTGACTCAACGCAATCCAGCCGACGCAACAAAGTAGACACCCAATGTCGACTCTTTGGCAATATATATGCAACGACTCCCTTCCCATCCCCGTCCCTCCCTCCCCCCCTTCCTTGCTTCCAATTCCTTCCATAGACCTCCCCCTCCCCCTTTATCCTCCCCTTGTACCCCCTCCTCTCCCTCCTGCCTACTCCCCAGCCCTCCCCAATCTTCCCCGCCCTCCCCATTCTTCCCCGCCCTCCCCACCCACAACCCCCCCTCCCGTCCCCTCCCTTTCTAGAGCTTATCTAGAGTGTATACGTGTCTAGTGCTTCCCCGGCTCGCGTCCTCGGCCATATTTCCTAACTCGGCGGGAGAGGCGTAATGGCGACGGGGCAGAGAGGCGACGTTTGTGGCTTTCAAGGGAGTGATTTCCTTCGGTGGCGGACCTTTTGGTGCAGTGCTCGTCCTCCTCCCCCTCCCCCTCCTCCCTTCCGCCCTTCCTCCCTCCCTTTCTTCTCCTTCCTCTCTCTTCCTTCCTCTCCCTTCCTTCCTCTCTCTTCCTTCCTCTCTCTTCCTTCCTCTCTTCTTGGCCTTCGCTTTTCACTTCCTCTCTTTCTCTTCCTTCCTCTCTCTTCCTTCCTCTCTTCTTGGCCATCGCTTGCCGCTTCCTCCCTTCCTCTTTTACTCTTCCTTCCTCTCCTCGATCCTTCCTTTTCTTTCCTCCTTTCCTTCCCCCTTCTTTTTTTTTCTCATCTTCGTCTTCCTTTCTTTTTCCTTCCTCTTTCGTTTTTTTTTTATTTATTGTGTGTATATATACATACATATATATTGTTATATATATATATATATATATATATATATATATATATATATATATATATATATATATATATATATATAAAATAATAATATATAATATATATTTTACTATATATTAATATATATATATAATATATATATATATATATATATATATATATATATATATATATATATATATATATATATTATGTATTTATGTATGTATGTATGTATGTATATATACAATATATTTATCTATCTATTTCTTCTGCCTTTTAACTATCAATCTATCTCTCACCCCATCACCACCTTTCTTCCCATCTCTTTTCCCATACCCTCACCCTTTTCACCCCCCCTCCTTTCGTCTTCCCGGGGTCACGCAGAACCCCTCCTCCTTCCAAGTCCCCCCCCCCTTCCTCCCCCCATCTCCAAGCGCCCCGTCCCCTACCCCCTTCTCTCTCCTCCTTCCTCCCTCCTCCTTCCTCCCTTTTCCGAATGCCCTACCCCCCTCTCCCCTTACCCCCCCCCCCCCCACCGGGTCTCGGACACTGGCCTCTGGGACGATTTCAGCTGTCGAATTTGTGTCTGTTTGTCCGTTTGGCTCGCGATAACCGGATCACCCGCGCGCTTATGCGATTATCAGACATATTTCGTATGGGGGAGGGGTGGGATGGGGAGTGGGGAGGGGTTAATAGGGAGGTGGTGGAAAGGGGTTTTCGGAGTTGAGAGGGGTGAAGAGGGGGGATGTAGAGGGGTTAAAGCGAGACGAGAAATAAAGAAATGAAAGAATGAAAGAGGGAAGAAGGAGAGAGGGTTGAGAGGAATGAGATAAAATGGGAAGGTTGGGGTAGGGCGGTGGGGGAGGGGGGGGGGGGGAGTTGCAGGGATGTATGGGAATGCTCTTTCTCTTCTCTTCCCCTCTCTCCTGCTTCCCTTCTTCCCCTCTCTCACTCCTCCCCTCCTCCCCTTTCTCCCCCCCCCCCTCTCCCCCCTTCTCCTGCCTCCCCTCTTCCCTTGTCCCCCTTTCAGCGCTGTCTCTCTTCCTCTTCTCCCCTTTCGATTCCCCCTTTTGTTTTGGCTCTGCGTGTGCGGTCCTCTCTCTCTCCCCTCACTTCTCTCCCCTCTTCCCCCTCTTTCCCCTGTTCGCTATGTTGTGACTTATCCCTATTCCTATTATTTCTGCTATGAATAATTGCAATATTACTTTGTCATTATGAAATTGGTTGTAATTGTGGAGCTTGAAGTAGTGTAATTTATTATTATTATTTTATTTTTTTTTTTTTTTTATTTTTTTTTATTATTATTATTATTATTATTATTATTATTATAGTATTATCAATACTATTATTATCATTTTCATCATTATCATTGATATTATTATTATAATTTTTTATTATCATTATTATTATTATTATTATCATTATCATTATCATTATCATTATTATTATTATATCATTATTGTTAGTATCATTATTATTATTATTATTATTATTATTATTATTATTATCAGCATTACTATTATTACCATTATCATTATCGTTATTATTATCAACATTACTATTATTACCATTATCATTATCGTTATTATTGCTATTATTACTATCATCATTGTTATCATTATTATCATGATAACATTATTATCATTATCATCATTATCATCAATAGTAGTAGTGGTAGCATTGTCCTGCATAATAGTATCAATGTTGTTACTAGTACTATGGAATATACTGTCATTATTTTTGTTATCATAGTAGCAACACCAGTAGGAGTAGACGCAGGTAACATAACAGAAAACGTGTATGTGGGCGGAGAGATAGGAAGACATGAGTAGAATGCAGCCAGAGAGAGAAAGTGGGGGGGGGAGGGAGGACGCGAGAAAGCTTTAAAGGTAGGCAGATGTAGAGGGGGAAAATAAAGAAGGGTAAAGCGAGAAAGGGAGCGTGGGAGGGAGAGAGGGAAAGGGAGAGAAAGGGGGAGAGAAGAAGAAAGAAGAGAAAGAGAGAGAAAGAGAAAATAATTTGATAAATTAAAAAAAAATAGATAGATAAAATGATTAAAAAATAGAAGATAGATAGATAAAAGAAGATAGAAGGAGAAAAAGAAGAAGAAAAGAAAAAGAAGAAGAAGAAAAGAAAGAGAGAGAAAGAGAGAGAGAAAGAGAGAGAGAGAGAGAAGAGAAAGAAAATAAATTAATTAAAGGATAGAAAATAAAGGGACGCGTGTTGTAGCAACCCCCCGTCAGCTTGAAAACAAAAAATGTCGAGAAGGGGCGCCGGGGGAGAGCTAAGTGCCTTCATAGTTCAGTGCCAGTTAAGCCCGAAAGCCATCTGTCTCAGCAGATCCAAGAGAGAGAGAGAGAGAGAGAGAGAGAGAGAGAGAGAGAGAGAGAGAGAGAGAGAGAGAGAGAGAGAGAGAGAGAAAGACCGAGAAAGAGAGAGAGAGAGAAAGGAAGGAGGGAGGGAGGGAGAGAGAGAGAGAGAGGGACGGAGAGAGAGAGAGAGAGAGAGAGAGAGAGAGAGAGAGAGAGAGAGAGAGAGAGAGAGGAAGGAGAGGGAGAA
>NC_091579.1:22027866-22032866 GCF_042767895.1 Penaeus vannamei
GAGAGAAGAGGAGGAAAGAAGGGGAGAGGGAGAAAAGAAATACCAGGAGGGGTGAGGAGAGGAAGGGAGAGAGGGGAGGAGAGGAGGATAGGGGAAAGAGAGGAGAAGAGAGGAGAGGGGAGGGAAGGGAGGAGAGGAGGATAGTGGAGGGAAGGGAGGAGAGGAGAATTGTGGAGGGAAGGAAGGAGAGGAGGATAGGGGAGGGAAGCGAGGGAAGGGGTGACCCGACCAACACTCTCCACACACTTTTCCAGATGTGAAAGTCGTCCGCGTGCAAACGGTTTCCAGTTGGCCACAATCCAGGGGACGGGTGGGGGGAGGAGGAGGGGGGAGAGAAAGGGCGACAAACTGAAAGAGGAAAGAAGCGATCTTTCCTCTTCGCGTCTTGCTCTCTTTCTCTTTTCTTCTCATTCTCCTCCCCTTTCTTGGCGTTTCTTTGCCTCAGCTTTTTCCCTCTACTTTTCTCTTCCTCCACCTTCCTCTTATCATTATTACTTTCCCCTGTCTTCCTTTATATTCCTCCGTGTCACAGAAGACGAAGACGAAGAAAAAGAAGATAAAAAAGGAAAAGAAAAGAAAAAAAAGGAGGATAAAGAAGAAAAGAAAGCAATTCGCTGACATGAGAAAGGAGTTATGTTTATTGGTTGACACGAAACGAGGCTCTATAGGTCATATTTCACTTATGACCAACGCCCTTTGACGAATGATATGACCTGACCCTACCACTGAATTTGTTATTATTTCATATATTACTGGTTTGGCTGTTACTGTTATTGCTGTTGAATTTATGGCCGTTACTTATAATAATAGGGATAATAAAGATGATAATGATGTTACTTATGTCGAAGATAAGACTATAGTAATGATATGATTGGTTTGATAGTTGTTGCTATGAAAAAAGATATATTTTTATGATTTTAAAGATCAAATAATAAAATGGAATATGATACGCCATGCATCACTATGTACCGAAAGCGAATAATGTAATACCTATTGCACGGTTTAAGCTCTTAATGCAGTGTGATTCTTTCATATACTTTAAGCCTTTTGAAACATTCCATATAGCACAAAAGCTTACCTATAGTCTAATCCCTTTATACGATTTTAATTTTTCATTGAATTTAAATTTCCCGGGTGTGCGTTCTGCAGACATTGTGTATAGCGGGAATATACATATGCGTTGCCGGCGCTGCTGTTGTTGTTGTTGTTGTTGCTAGAATATGTTTAGTGTTGTTGTTTACGTGCGAGTTGCCAGATTTATGTTTTGATTGGTTATTTACATACGAGTTGCAAGAATGTTGATGATGTTTTTTTTTTATTCTCATTCGCAAAATAACATATGTGAGGGTATAGAAAAGGGATGATAAATACGAAAAGGAGTAGACAAAGATTAGAAAAAAAATACTTGTTATCTGACTCGCACTTGCAATGCCAATCTTTTCATTGCAGACGTAACACATTTTCTATTCATCTCTTCCTTCTACTGTGATCATAATTTTGAGCTTTTTATTAGTTATAAGTAATTGTTGTATTAGCTTTAACATTTAACTTTAACTCCCATTTTATACAGTTTTTTAAATTTGTTTGAAAAGAAGAACCGCATAGATAAAGATTACTACTATGAAAAATATATTTAAAGTTAAGGATATAATTAATTCCTGTTTTGATACTGAAGTTAGTTCTGATCTAAACACATGGTAATTTAAATGAAGCAAATATACAAGGCGAGAAATAGATTAACGGGATACATCATTTAAACATCGAAAAAATCTTCAAATTTTATCAATTATAGTAACTTTCTTTCTAAATTTACCCTACGTTCACTTGAATTTAAAAAAAAAGCATTTCGTATTTCGTTTCATAGAAGTCAAAACAAACAATGCGTGTTGATGGAACTAGCAGTTTGCAGCGTCGCCTTGCCATGCTACAATGAAACATCATGAATCTTTCGGCCCCTCCCCCGTTGAATAAAAAAATGAAAGAAAAAAAGCCAACAAGCCATAAATTATGCGACAGACTGTCCCTAATGCTGTGAGGATAATTGCTCGGCGTCGATGTTGGCTGTTTTGTGAGCAAGGGAGCGAGGGGAGGGGGAGGGGGGGTGCGAGGGAGGAGGGACGAGGGGGTTAAGGGGAGAGGGAAGGTGCAGGGAGGCAGGGGAAGGGGGTGAGAGGGGGTAGGGGCGGAGGGAGGAGGGGAAAGGGGGTAAAGCGAGAGGGTGAAGGGAGGGAAAGGGGGGTAGAGGGGAGGACGAAGGGAGGAAAAAGGGGGTAGAGGGGAGGATGAAGGGAGGGGAAATGGACAAGGGAACGGGTAAAGTAGGGAGGAGGGAGGAACAGAGATGGAGGGAGGCTGGGGGAAGGGGAGAGGGGAGAGGAACAGAGGGGGGGGCAGGGGACAGGGGGAAGGGAGAAGAACGCATTATTACACGGCCCGAAGCTGCGACTATAAAGCATCAGATATTAAGATTCCGCTGACAATATTACATAACGCGCCTTGTGTTCTCGCTACTCACGGATCCAGCGCGAGGAAGACGAAATCGAGGACGAAATCGAGTGTGAAGAAAATTTTACCTTGTTTCCGTCTGTTTCGTTTGTTTTCGCTGACGTCGATGATTTGATGGAAGTCTTCATATTTCTAGAAGGTTAAAGAAAATCGAATATAAAAAAGTTTGAATCTCTGTATATAAAAATGGAATGTATAAGATTGATTACCTGTTCTGTAGATATGTATTTATTATAGCCTATGAAATAAGCAATTACAAAGAGTGAGAATGTAATAGATATTTACACTGACAGACATACAGACAAACAAACAGACAAACAGTTAGACAGATAAATAGATGAATAGACAAATAAGTAGATAGATGGATTGGTATAGATATAGATAGAGAGAAAATAGGTAGACAGATAGATATCCCCGTTTCGACATTCCTGTACGTTGACCTACAACGCTTGTGAATAAATCCGAATATTATTGCCATACAGTTTCAGTCGTGCGTAAGAAAGACTCACACGCCACATGTAGAGATACACACATGCAGAAAGAGAGAGAGGGGGGGGATAGAGACAGAGAGAGAGAGAGAGAGAGAGGGGGGGGGATAGAGACAGAGAGAGAGAGAGAGAGAGAGAGAGAGAGAGAGAGAGAGAGAGGGTGGGGGGGAGAGACAGAGAGAGACATACACACACACACAGAGAAGAAGATAGAGAGAGAGAGAGACGGAGAGAGAAAGGGAGAGAGAGAGAGAGAGAGAGAGAGAAAGGAGGGGAGGAGAGAAAGAAAGAGAAAGAGAGAGACAACGCTCCAGCCCAAACCCTCGTTCACTATAACCCCATGTGTCCAATTCCTTTGTGCACCTATTCGTCTTTGTTTTTCCCCTCCCTCCCTCCCACCGAGTCGGCACTCCCCACCATACCCCAATACTCCACCTATCCCCATACCTCCGTACCCCCTTCCCCTCCCCTATACCTTCCTGGTATCCCAAGAAGGGATGGGAGGGGGGGGGGGAGACGAAGGACATCCAGAGCTGCATTTCCCCGATGCCCCGAGGATAAGGAAGACGGACGTGCGAGGAGGGAGTGAGGCCTCTGCAGGAAGCAACCCCCCTCCCCCCCCCCACACACACACACACTTTCCCTCCTTTCCCCCACCCCCGAAAAAAAAAAGAAAAAAAGACAGGACAAAATGGATGTCTATGTAAGGCTTCTGTTCTCTATTTTTCCTATTGCTGAATGCGTTTCACCGAAGATGGACTCTGGCCCGGAAGGAAAGCGCGATCTCACCTTATTGATTCCCATTGGCGCGGCCACCTCGCCTCCTGAGCTGAAATACGCGCGAGATCGTTCACTCGCCGCCGCCGTGGCCTCCGGGCGCGCTCCGCCGAGTTTTACGGGCCAGGCGATGCTCCCTGTCTGCCCTGTCTGTGTCTGTGTCTGCCTTTGCGTGTTTACAAAAAGGAATACGAAATTACCTACTCGCATACGGGAACAGACGCACACGTGCAGATATATACAGATATATATACAGATATACACGCACAAACACACACTTACGTGCGCATGCATGTATGTACACACACACACACACGCGCGCGCGCGCGCGCATACACGGACAGAGACAGAGATACAAAGACAGAGACAGGGGTAGACTGACAGACAGACAGGCAGACACCGACAAAGATGGAGACCAACAGACGGATAGACATACAGAGGCGGAAATAAGAGACAGATAGAGAGAAGCAGCGAAAGAGAGGCAGAACATGAGGTCTCTGTGAATCGCGGAAAATCCCTCGTTTCTCCCTCGCTGGCGCCGGCGATGAGCATGCCCATACACGAGCGACGCCTCAGTGGGGGCGACAAGCGACAGCACGAGTCTGTGGGAAAGGTGACGGCCTTTGCCCTGTCGAACAGCGAGAAGCAACAGCAGGAGAAACAGCGCAGCACAAAACATCTGAAGGAATGTTTGGAAAAGCTGGAGTCCATCACCCTGTCGGAGCATGAAACTGTGGTTGCTGGACGATGAGAGCATCGAGAGAGGCCTCGGCCATACGTAAGCCGACGACATGTTCGCCACGCAGTTGGGCAGCGACGACATAATCATGAAGGCCATGTTGAGCCCGCATGGCGCGAGGTCCTGTGTCGAAGCGGCCGTCCTGCTTTGGCTTTACGGCCGCGCCGGCGCCCCCAGGCTGCTGGGCTACGGTGCCGAGCGCCCCATCTTCTGCTGAAGTTCCTGCCAGGATACAACTTCCTACACCTGTTGCTCTTACTACACCTCCAGGTGGTCCACAAGGTCCCACACCACCTCCAGGAGCTGCACGCCCTCGGCTTTGTCCACAATGATGTGGCCATCCCCAGCGTGGTCGTCCACGTTACCGATGACTATCAGTTGCTGGACGCGCACCTGGTGGAGTTCACAGTGGCGTGCCTGAGCGACCAGCCGTTGGCCATGAAGCTTGATCCTCGGGCGCTCCCGTGCGTGGCATCCGAGGGCGCCAGCAC
>NC_091579.1:22070366-22082866 GCF_042767895.1 Penaeus vannamei
CTGTCTGTCTGCGGAGTCTCCCTCTTTATCTTTATGTTGGGAGGACACATCCGCGAGTGCGCGCACACACACACACACATAGATACATACATACATACGTACATACATACATACATACATACATACATACATACATACATACATACATACATACATACATACATACATACATACATACATACATACATACATACATACATACATACATACATACATACATACATACATACATACATACATGCATGCATACATATAAACACAGACGCACACACACGCACGCTCACATACACACACACACGCGTGCGTGTATGTGTGTGTGTGTGTGTTTATGTGGATGTATTTGTATCTGATTATCCATTTACCTTTCGCGCCGTAACTCCTTTTGTTTTCCCGTCTAATACACGCAGAGTCCTTCTTTCACTCCATCCCTTTAAGCGGTGCCACAAACACTCAAAGCCCATGCCCTTCTCCCCCAGTGCCCTCAGACCCCTCCCCCGCCTCCCCTTGCTGAGTGCCAATGAGTGCCACTTTCCTCAAGTTAACCTTCGCATATGTCAGCTGACCTTCGAGTCCTCGTGGTCCTTCGTCCGCCTTGGCCCTTGAGAGTGCCACTAACTCTCTGTCTCCTTCCCGCAGCCTCCCACGTAGGACGGTGGCACACTTCGGAAGGATGCTTAGGAATGGGTGGCACCGACGACAGCGCCAACTCCTCCCCCGATTTCAATCTTCCGCCCCCACTGCAGCCTTCCTCTCCAGGTAACCACGCCCGCGGACACGCCTACGTGGCCGCCCGGGCTCCCCCTCCCTTCGTCAATTCTTTGTCGAGCATGAGTGTGGGTGTAGTGTCTGGCAGGGTGGTGGACGCCGCCCGTGCCAGGGGCTACACCCGTGCACGCCTCCCTGGCATGGATGTTCCTCACCTTCCCCTTCCCAGAGCACATCCTGCACTTGTGGGTCTCTCTCGTGGGCGGGACGGATGGGCGTACCCGTCGAGGCCGCCCCGCGCCACGCGCTGGAACCGTCGCTCGGCACGCTCCCCGCGCTCAGCCCAGCACGAGGGCGCGGCGACCCCTGGAGATGCTATTCCACTTTTAACCTCGCAGGAAGTTGTAGATGATATGCATGCTCATTCTGCTTTATCCTCTCTAGCAGATATTCCACAGGAATTCACAGGCGTCGGCCAGACGGCTCCCCGGAATGAGTTCGGCTCACCCTCGCTCGCCGACCCCTCCGGCGCAGTGCCTGCGCCCGCCGCTGATAAATTAAACGCATTAGATACCAGAAGTTCCGGTATTGATCTAGGGTCGGCCAAGGGCGAGGCCTCCGAGCAGCCCGAGGCCCTCGCTCAGACTCAGGAAAAACTCATATCAGTAAATCATGGAAACGGCGCGGCAGATAACACTCCGGAAGTGCGGCAGGAAACATTTGCGGCAGCTCACAACCCGCGGGATTCGGGGGACCTCGGGGGCGCCCCCTTCCTCAGCCCGCTCCCTTCGAACCCTCCTTCTCCTGTCCCCTCACCCTCAGGGCTCCCCACACTCCCCCTCCATTCCGTGACCCCCCTCCCGGGGTCTCCACCGACGCATTCTCAGCTTCGTTCCTCATTATCTGTGAGTGACCCCGGCCTCCCCTCCTCGCTTCACCTCACGACGCCTGGGGTCGCGTCGACCGTGACGTCACCAGCAGCCACGCGGGGCCACACGAATGCAGGCCTTGATGTCCCTCTCAAAGGCTGGTCCGCGCCCGAGCAGTTAGCGCGGCGAGACGAGGCGGGCGTGCATGGCAGGGAAGAAGCGGCCTTGCACGACCGGTGGCGAAGCATCATGGCAGACGGGGGAAGTGGGCTCGCTTCCTCCGGCCACGCCACCGCGCCGAGGCCGAAGAGAGAGGAGGAGAACCCATCTCCAGAGAACACCCCCTCCGACCATCATGAATACCAAGTGACTCCAGAGACACCGCCCACGACGCCCCAAGTTCTGCCTTCATTCCAGAGGCCGACGGCTGAGGAGGGAGAGGCTGCAGCACATCGAAGACACACTGACGCACTCGAGGAAAGAAAAGATCCAAACACTCAAGTTATTCCCGATCCTGCAGATTCGCCGCATGCCTCCACTCCCCCCTCCTCCTCCTCCACCTCCGCACTTTCTGCCGACTTCGATGTTAACAGCGGCTCGTCACGCAACTTTCAAGGCGACCCCGCCACGCACTACTGGCCTCGACCCGCTGACTCTCCATCCGGGAGTGGAACATACGCAGCGCCTGCCGGGACATCTGACTCGCCAATAAAAGACGCGAATTCGTTGTCGCAATATGTCATTCCGCGTAGTTCTACCTCTGCAGGGTCGCCTCGCGCTGCACCACTGCAGAGCGTTCTGCCGCACCTCGACGACGTGGAGGAATACACGTACATTAGTGATGATCCTGGCGCCTTTGATGGCACGTTCGATACACCTGTTGATTCGAGTGTCAAGTCGCCTCATCCTCATTTTGCACCTGTTGACGTCGTCACAAACACCGGAACACTAACAACAGTCGCCACGACTGTTACTCCCGGGCCGCCTTTTGTCTCTTCAGCCGGACCGACCCTGAGTACTGCCCCCATACCCTACTCAGCCACCGCCCTCCCCATGACTACAGGTCACAGTAGCACCGAAGCCCCTACGCTCATAAACCTTCGTGCAGAGGAAACACCCGGAGCGGCGCCCCGGCCCGCAGCAGCCGCCCACGACCGGGCTCCGCCAGCAGGCGTAACCTCCTCCCCTGAAACGCCCCTCGCTGATGGGGCCATAAACCGGAGCCATCCGGACGTTAATAACACAAACGTGGCTGCCTCTTATGGGGATTCTCTCGCTAATCAAACTGAATATGGCATAATGCGGCAACCACAAGTAACGCCCGCTAATAACGATAAAGTAAGAGAGGGCGGTGGAGGGGAAACAGGAGGAGGAGGAGGGGAATCTGAGTCTCACGAACAAGTGGGGAATTATGAGGCCTTGGATTCTTTTTTCGACGACAGAGATCTTGATTTCTTAATCAGTGATGAACCGCAGTCGCACGACGCAGCCCAGTCAGAGCAGGAGAAAGAAGATATAAAAGAGGACTTGACTGTTTCCGCTGTAGACACGGTGGACGGTTCGCCAAGGGACTTTCACGCCTCGAATGGGGAAGGCCAGTATCAGGCTGATCAGAGCCGCCCTTCCGACTATCACAATGCAGGAGAAGATACTCAGACATATTCCCAGGATGGTGTGTCCCCTCTTTTGGATAATGACCGTCTACTTCAAAACGAATCTTACCATGATCACCCCCCTCCTTCCCAAATGTCCAGCCTCACCCAGCCCACCTACGCCCACGATGGTCTACCTCACGCCCCCGCCCCCACACAAGATTCTCAGCCCCGATATGACAACAGAGGTGAAAACACGCAGGGAATAGTGGGAGGATTTTCACGGGAGGAGGACCAAATCCCCGCGATCTCCCAGAGAGGGGACGATAAGCAGGACGCAGGTTATGAGGGGCGAGAAGAAGGGGAAGAAGAGGAAGCGCCACAGCCGCACCACAGCACCGAGAACCACAGCCACAGTCGTGTCCTAGAGGACACTGTCTTGCAAGAACAACACCAGTTCGCCTCCCATCTCTCACTCTCGCCAGGTCATCATAGCGGGGTAAATATTGATCCTCGTAAGGAGCCACTTGATGCCTCTCTCGCCATTGACGGTCCGAGCCGAGAGCAATCACCAAGTAATGCTCACAAAGCCTCGGACGCTCCTGTTGGAATTCCTACCATGATGACGGCGGACGGCGAGATGAGGGCGGAGCCGACAACACTCTCTCCCTCCGTTTCTCAGCCTCCTTTCCGCCAGCCCCCAACCGGCTCCCAGGGGGACCTGGCGGAGGAGGGGAGGAATGAAGGTATCAGTACCGGTATGCAGCGAGAGCCCTTCAGCGAGCAAGGCGAAGCTACAGTTCAAGTGTCACCGTCTTCTGCTGCCAGCGATCCTTCTCACGCCCTCGACGCGAGTAATGAAATTTCTTACGAACAGGAAGAAAGCGGTTCTCTCGCCCTTCCTGTCATCGGAGACATCTCCCTGCACCAGAAGAAGTCATCGATCGTGATGGGCGAGACATCATCATCGTCATCAGATTCCCTGGACACGGCGACCGACAGAATTGGAATCAATGACGTGACGGCCAAGGACCATCGAGTCAAGATAACCAGCAAGGACTTCCCCGACGACGATCCTACTTTTACTGGGAATCAGAGTGCGGAGGCGGGCGCGTACCCCCGGCCCTCCCCCTCGCCCCTAGACGCTCACAGCGACCAAGACACCACTCTGCAGGCGGAATATAAACGCCAGGAGACGCTCGAGGCAGAGTATAATCGTCAAGGAGGGATAGAGACGTCGGCAGGAAGACAATCAGTTTCTGGCTCTGTGGAAGCATCGGGTTACAGCGAGCGTAAGAAATTGGGGATCGTTCCTACGGCATCTGTAGCCAGCCAAGGACACCATTTCCTTTCAAGAAGCAATCAAGTGGCCGGTAATCCCAATCAGGAGTCTGTCCACACTCAGGTCAGCTCACGGGATCCTGCTGGGGGAAATAGACAAGATCAGATTCCTCCATTGAGGGGGAATTATCATGAGGAGGAGGAAGGAGAGGAAGACGGCTCGGATTTTGAGTATTATCTAGGAAGCGAAGGTTATGTGTACGACGGCGAAGCACCCAATTACGACGACTCATTCAATGACTACGAGTATGAAGAGGAAAACAGAAAGAATCAAGCTTATGAAAGAGGACACGGATACGACGGGGAAGGCGAGGGTGAGGCAAAGGACGAACAGTCAGAAGGGCATACACACGAACATGGCCATGAAGAAAGACAGGAAAATCAGGAAAATAGTCATTCGAATGAACCTCCTGCTGGGTATGACCACGAGAGTCATTCTGGAAGTGACGGCGAGGGGACGCAAGACGAGAGTCACGTGACTTCCTACGGCGCAGGTAGTGACGAACTCGCAGGTGCTTCTCAGGACCAAGGGCACGACCATCAACCCCCAGCAAGTCAAACGCCAGCACAGGCCCGAGGGGAAGACAGCAGCTGGCAGATCCCAGCACCACCTGCTCAAGCGCACCAAGACCCTACCACCACGGCACGACCTGACGACCATGTCTACCACCGGCAGGAGTTCCCTGGCAGCGCCCACGAGGGTAGCTCTCCGACCCACGGGGACAGCAGAAACACCAGCAGCTTGGCTTTCGGGAGTCCGGGTCGAGACGAAAGGACCGAGGAAGAAGAGGAGCAACACCCCGCGGAAGGAAGGAATATTCCTCTCGCTTCAGGAAACGACGATGACACATCCGCTGTCGCCGGCGGAGGGGGATACACGGCGTGTGTGGGCGTTCACAATAACTCTTCTCCTGTCAGCAGTGAGGGCGCGGGCGGGACTGGCGGAGGCGGGATGGCGGGGGGAGCGGCAGGAGGCGAGGGTGGCGACGGTGACACTATTATGCCTCGGCGCGAACACTGGCAATCCCAGGATCCTCCATGCAAATGTCCCTGCCCGTGCGAGGGCCCCGGGGATCCCCCCGTAATGCCTGGACGTGTTGCGGCAAATCTCAATATCGGAGATCCGCCCATCAGCGGCCATCAGGAACCTACGACCACCACGACCACCACAACCAGCACAACCACTACGACCACCACGACCACCACCGCCCCTCCGACGACCTCGCCCCGCCACGACCACCCGCACCACCATGACGATCTGGACTTCGACTACGACAGCGATGGGCACGACGTCCATGTAGACCATGATTCGGGCTACGACAGCTCTGAAGACCACTACCACGACCCCGACCACGACTCGCACCACCGTCACCGACACCACCACGGGGACGACGACGATTACGACGAAGACGACGAGCGAGAACGCCACCGGGGCCACACACACCCGCGCCACCCTCACCGAGAGGGCGGAGGGCGCAGGAACCGAACCCACGTCCCGCTGGTGGTGCCGGGCCGCCTGCAGTACTTCGCCACCGTCCAGTACATCTCCACCGACGAAGGCCCCGAGACCTCCTACGACCCTCACGCCCACCAGGTCGAGGCGTGGGGCAACGGCGTCATCCTCCCGACCGACGACGCCGAAGAGACGGACTGGTTCCTCCGCAGACCCGATTCGATGACCTCCGCCTCGACTCCGGGTGTGTATTTTTCTTTTTTCTGTTTTCCTTCTGTGGATTAATTTAATCGTTTTTAATTTTCCTTTTTCAGAATTTATCCTGTGGAGCCGATATCGATTTCATAACTATCAGCCTGGTCGAATGCCTTAAGTGAATACATCGTAAAGAATAATAATAATAATAAGGCACAAAATAGCGCGAAAACAGCGTTCGTTTCTGTATTCAATAAATAGATTAGGTGACATTTCAACCCAATATCCACCATGCGATAAAGTGTAATTACAATCTTTGTGCTTGCAAGAGGATTTTATTCTATTTGCTCAGCGAATTAATGAGTAGCAGTTATATTTTCCTATCAAAATTCATTATTATACCTTACGGTAATATCACAGCGAACCTCCCCTTTTTCTCTTCTCGTTAACCCCGAACCCCCTCGCGACCCCCCTCTCGCCCTTAACGACGCCCTACCGTAACCCTCAACCTCCCGCGAGAAACAGACTCGTTCTCTCGACTGCAGTAATGCCGTCCATTCTTCCCCGCGGTGCTCCTCTCCCCCGTTTTTCCTTCATTCTCTCCAGCCGACTCCTCATCCTCGCCCTCCACACGAAAGCGCTACACTAACTGCTGCTGCCGCTATATATGGCCGGTCGTTAAGAGAGAGCGAAAAGAAAGAGGAAAATGAGGAAATGCACACTGCAGAAACCCGAGCCGAAGAATGTAATCACCCATTTTTCAATCTCCTCGCGGGAGAGAGATAACCCGCTGCTTTGTACACAAGTAGCGGCTGACGCACGTTTTCCTCGTCTTGATTTAACCGGGAGATGATCCCGCCATACGCACACGCGGCCCTACTTGTTAAACATTAACGCGGAGAGGAAACGCGGACGCCCGTGCCCGTAGCGTAAATACTCGAGAGCGAAGAGGTCCAGAAACCGAGGCTTCTATTTATCATCCACTTTTCTTGCTCCCCCCCCCCCCCCGTTTCTTGGCCCGAGACGTAAGAGAGGAAGTGAGGAGAAAAAAAGGAAGTGTGTGTCTACACGAGAGTAAATGGGGATAATCGTGAGACTGATGGGTAGTTTCATATTCGGGAAGATCGCGCGTTTTGAGCTTCACAGAAAACGAGTTTGTTGAAAGCGAAAGTTAAAGGTATACTATTATAAACGTCGAGACTTGGTTACACTGTTTATAACGCCTATGTATTCACCACGTTGGTGCCATTCAAGATCATAATATTTGTTTATCATTTCATATATATGGAACTAGTGCGGGTTAAACGAATTGTTGACATGATTTTACCATCCTCGGACTCGGAGTATGTAATCATATTGCCACACTTCCCACTTTGATGTGTGTGTGTGTTATCCTTTTATTTCATTTAATGTTTACACTAAGAACCAAACTAATCATTGCATTTTGGGAAATTTGAGATAGCATGATGTGTTATCTATAGTAACGGTATCAATAATACAAGTAATAAGGATGACGATGATGATAATGGTAATAATGATGGTTAAAATAATAATAGTATTATTGATGATAATGATTAATGATGATAATTATAATAATGATAAAAGATTATAATAATAATAATAATAATAATAATAATAATAATAATAATAATAATAATAATAATAATAATAATAATGATAATAATAACGATAATGATAATGATAATGATAATGATGATAATAATACTTGCAATAATATTGGTAATAATAATAACAATAATGATAATGATAGTGAGAATGACATTAACTAATGCTATTACTATTAATGAGGATGAAATGTAATATTTTTCTCAAGTGAAGTTGACATTGCTGGGAATGAGAAAGATAACCATTAACGCCAACGCTAATATAGTAGAGCATTTTTTTATGTTATATCACGGACAGGAATGTAAGAGAAAGTATATTCATCATGTTAACAACAATTAATCCTAATAATAAACATGCAAAAAAAATATATGTCCAGATTACTAATCTCTTCCTCACTCTGCTCGTCCACCCGGCAGAGGTCACTGTATTCTCCGTTCACGTAAGATTTTCATGTCTTTAAGAATCCTTGTACTGCATCTTCTAATACCTTGTAAAAAACAAAGTCATGTGTGATTTTTGTCCTTGAATCTTTTGTACTTTTATTAATAGTTCCTTTCGCCTTGTTTGTGTTATTTGTTTGTAATTGTATACTGTATTGTACTGAGCATTGTTCCTTATGTGTGTTTTTGTGTGTGTAGGTATGCATATACTATGTATACTTTACACTTTTTCATTGCTTGCTTACCTGCATGTTTGATCTTATTATTGCCTGCACATTGCACGCTTGCATGGGACTCACTAAACTCATGATTTTCCCTTTTAATACTGGATGCTGTCATGTAAAGGGTTATTCGAGTTAAGATATGAAAAGGTTAAGGAGTATGGTAAAGAAAAGATATTAATTGTAAGAAAATCTGAGTTTGATGTTCTATTATTAAAGCAGATGAGTAAATGATTGAAAATATGGGTGTCGGAAAGAGAGAGAGAGAGAGAGAGAGAGAGAGAGAGAGAGAGAGAGAGAGAGAGAGAGAGAGAGAGAGAGAGAGAGAGAGAGAGAGAGAGAGAGAGAGAGAGAGAGAGAGAGGCAGAGAGACAGAGAAACAGAAACAGACAGACAAACAAGCCCCCGGGATCCCGAAGAAGCGCAGGCGGGCGGCGGGGGCGCGGAAGGAGGAGATGAGGGCGGCATGAATGATTGCCGAGATAAATCCAATGGGTCTTCGAGGATCGCAGCCGCCATAAACTATTATTTTCGGGCCATTTTATCACGGAAACCTTCAGAAGGCCAATTCAGAGCGCGACCTTTTTTGAGGTCATGGTGAGTGGTGACGCGGGTGACTTGTTTGTCTGCAGCCTTATATAAATACATAGATATATACATAAGTTTCAGATGTGTGTGGATGGGTGGGTGTGCATGTGTGTGTGTATGTGTGTGTTAAAGAGAGAGAGAGATAGAGAGAGAGAGAGAGAGAGAGAGAGAGAGAGAGAGAGAGAGAGAGAGAGAGAGAGAGAGAGAGAGAGAGAGAGAGAGAGAGACAGAGACAGAAAGAAAGAGAGAGAGAGAGGGAAAAATTGAGAAAGAGATAGAGATAAACTTGTTCATTACGTGCGTGAGATATTTGTATGCTAGTGTATAATCTTATGCAAATACACTTATGCAACATAAAACACTCCCTCGCTGGTACGCAACAAAAAAAAATCCTTCCACGATCCACAAAATTCGTCCCTTTATCCACATGATCCACATTCCACATTCCGTTCCTTTATGGTAACTACGTGTAACAAACGACCCATTCCCTTTATTGTGTTTTATCCTTTTATCCTTCTCTTTCCTCGCCCTATCCTTCTTTCCTTGTTCTTTTTCTTTCGTTTTTGGTCCTTTTCTTGTGTCTTCTTCTCTGGGTTTTATCATCTTTTTGTTATTATCATTATTATTATTTAAGATCTCTCGTATTTGATTTATTTTCTTGGCTTTAGATTTTATTTACCAGTTTTAGAGTAACGTTTTTCTTGCTCCAAAGATGTTATTACGTTTCTCTAATTTCTTTTGTAGTTCCTAATGTTCCTTTTCCGATTTTCTTCTGACTGATTTCATCTTCGTTTTTCTTTACGTTTAAACTCATTTTCTTTCCGTTTTCTTCATCTTCTCATTTTCCTCCTTATTCTATTTCTACATCTACTTCTACTTCTTCTATTACTAATACTACTATTAATTCTCCTCTACACCCGTTTTCTTTTCCTCTCTTTCTCTCCCTTCCTCTTCTTCTTCCTTTTTCTACTTCTCCTTCGTCTTCCTCCTTCTCATCCTTATTTTACGCCTCCCAGTCCACATCCTTTTCCTCCCTTTCATCCCTCTCCTCCTTTTCCTCCCTTTCGTCCCGTCCCTCCTTTTCCTCCTTTTCGTCCCTCCCCTCCTTTTCCTCCTTTCCCTCCTTTCCCTTCCTCTTCTCCGCCCAATTCCGCTCCCCCTCTCTTCATTTTCCAGCCCCTTCCCCTCCCTCCCATACCCCCCTCTCCTTCCCAGACTCAACTTAAGCCTCCTACTCCTCACAGAATCCTCCACAACATCGTATAACCTCACACAGCCCTCTCACAACCTCACACAACTTCCCATAATCGCGTTAAAACTTCATCTGACCTCTCCTGACCTCGTTCGCCCTCTGGACCCGCCCACAGGAGGTACATCTGTCAATAGGCCTTACACGCACATGCCCCCGGACGGCTCATCCTTCAACCCGCTGAACCTCGGAGAGAAGAAGGAGTTCAACCTTGCTCCTTACGGCTACTGGAACATCCACTTGACCCTGAATGACCCCACGGATCTGAGGATTGTTCTGAGCGTCCCAAGGTCAGTGTTTAGTGTCGGTGGTGCTGCCTTTGAAAGTTATTTTGAATTATTTTTTTCTGTTTTTTTCAGTTGGTTATTTGTTTGTTTTTGTTTTCCGTCTTATTTATTTTTTTAGGAGAGTCTTAGCTTTTTTGTTGTTTCTTTTAGTCTGTTTTGTCATATTTAGACAGATTTTTCGTTTTGAGAGTGTGTATGTCTGAATTTTATTTATTTATTATCATTATTATTTTTATTGCTCTTTTGCTCTTTTATTTTTCTACGTTTATGTATTTTGTAGCTGATAAGATGGCAGCAGTTATGTGGAGACAGAAGCAGAACTGGTATTAATTTTATGTATTGTCATTATTCCTTTCCATTTTTTTTTTTTTTTTTTTTTTGTCTTGCATTCCGATTTTTCTTAACCCTCACACCACCATCAAGCAAAAGCCCAAATCTTCATTAAAAATCCCCATTCACAATATTTCTCAGCTATAAATCCTTCCTTTCCTCTCGATTGCCCTTTAATTACTCTCTCTAATTGCCTTATTACTCACGATTATCATTTACGTTGTCACAGAGGGTCGTGGTCGTGCTGTTGCAGATTATTACTCTTATCAATCTACGGGATTAAAACCTTCGTCCTGTAATTTCTTTTTCTTCTGCTTGTGGGTCTCTCTCTCTGTCTCTCGCTCTCTTTTCTGTTTCTCTTTCTCTTTCTTTCTATTTCTTTCTCTTTCTTTTTTCTGTCTATCTCTCTCACCACTCACTCACTCACCACTCACCACTCTCTCTCTCTCTCTCTCTCTTTCTTTTACCTCTCTTTTACTCTCTCTACTCTCTCTCTCTCTCTCTCTCTCTCTCTCTCTCTCTCTCTCTCTCTCTCTGTGTTTCTCTCTCTCTCTATCTATCTATGTGTGTGTGTGTGTGTGTGTCATCTATCTATCTATCTATATAACTATCTATCTATCTATCTCTATCTCTATCTCTGTTTATTTATCTATCTATCTATCTCTCTACATTCCCAAATCTTCCTCTGTATGTCCCGTTTTTTGGGGTGAACAGCAAATTGATGACGAAAATGTGTTATATTTACTGTTTATGTAAAGCAAATGATGTTTTTATCCCATCATCATCATCATCGTCGTCATCATCATCGTTATTATCATTATCATCATCATCGTCGTCTTCGTCGTTATCATCATTATCATCATCATCGTCATCATTATCATCACATTCATCGCCGACCACAACCACCACCGCAGCCACCACAATCCCATCTATCCTCTAAATCACCACAACCATCAATATCACAGCCGCCACAACCACCATAGTGTCAACCACCATTAAAGTCACCACACCGACGACAATAACCACCACCACAGCCGCCACATTTACGGCGACAACCACAACCATCCACCCCAATCCTAGCTACCAGGAAAATCAAAACCACCCTCACAACCACAACCACCAACTACCATGAAAATCACAACTACCACCACAATCCCAACTACCATGAAAATCACAACCACCCCCACAACCACAACCCACTACCATGAAGATCACATTCACAACCACAACCCACTACCATGAAGATCACAACCACCACCACAACCACCCACCCCAATCCTAGTTACCATGAAAATCCCAACCACCACCACAACCACAGCCACCATGAAAATCCCAACCACCACCACAACCACAGCCACCATGAAAATCCCAACCACCACCACAACCACAGCCACCATGAAAATCCCAACCACCACCACAACCACAGCCACCATGAAAATCACGACCACCACCACAACCACAGCCACCATGAAAATCACGACCACCACCACAACCACAGCCACCATGAAAATCACAACCACCCCGCAGCCACCATTAGAATCTCCACCTCCACCATTAATTCTCCGCCTCCGTCCCTCTTGAGCGGAGCCGATATCCGCCAAACA
>NC_091579.1:22097866-22102866 GCF_042767895.1 Penaeus vannamei
ACGATAATAATAAAAATGATGATGATGATAACAATAATAAAAATAAGAATAGCATGATAATGGTGATGATATTGATAAACATAGGAATGATAAATATAATGGTATTAATGATAATGATAATGATTATGATAAAAAATGATAAAATGATAATAGTAA
The DNA here is from genome assembly GCF_042767895.1 of Penaeus vannamei. Classification (NCBI taxonomy): domain Eukaryota; kingdom Metazoa; phylum Arthropoda; class Malacostraca; order Decapoda; family Penaeidae; genus Penaeus; species Penaeus vannamei. The sequence goes on from NC_091579.1 coordinate 22,098,023, forward strand.
TAATGATGATATAAATAATGATAATGGTAATAATCATCATTCTTATTATTATGATCGTTGTTATCATTTCTAGTATTGTTATCACAATATAATAATAATAGTAATAACAATAACAACCGTAATAATGATATTTGCAATAATGATAATGATAGCAATAAGGATAATGATAATGTTAATGATAATAATGCTAGTGATACTCTTGACATTCATAAAAATAGTAATGATAAATACAATAGTGATAATGATAATGATGATGATTATGATGAAATTAGGAATAATGGTAATAAAGATAATCTAATCATTTTTATTATCAATGGTAATGATAATAATAACAATGATAATGATAATTGTAATTATTAAAATGATGACAATAGTGATAGTAAACATAATGATGATAACAATGATAATGGACATGAAAATGATGATATGATAATAGTAAATAATACTGATGATAAAAATAATGATAATAATGCCAGCGACAATTATGATAAAGACAGCAGAGCAGTAAATATAATGATAGAAATAGTAGTAATAGTATTGGGAGGAGATGATAATGATAGTAATAAGAACAATGATAGTAATGGTAACTATAACAGTAGAAGATAATGATAACAATAATGATAACTATCAGGATGATAGTGGTGATGTGATGCTTAATATTGATAATGATGATATTGATGTTAATGATGATGACGGTAATAATAACAATCATCATAATAATAATGAGGATAATAGAATAATACAGATTATGATTAAAATTATGATGATGATAATAACAGGAATGTTAATAATGGTGATGATGGAAATGATAATGAGGATAACTATGATTTTTATGTTTAATGATCATGATGATAATGATAAAGATGATTATAATAACAATAACGATAATTGAAATAGTAATGATAATATTAATGATAATGATGATAGTAATGATAATGATAATAATAATAATAATTATGATAATGATAATAATTATTAGAATTGTAGCAAAGATGACAATGATAATAGTAGTAATGATAGTGATAATGATGGTAATAATGAAGATAAAAATGTAATGATAATGATGATAACGACAGAAGATAATGACAATCATTTTGATAATGATAATGATATTGTTGATATTTATATTGATAACAATAATGATAGCAATACTTATAATGATAATAGCAAAGATAATGTTGATAATGATTATAAATAAAAGTAGTAATAATAAGAATGATAGTAATGATAATAACAATATGTATGATAAGAATAATGATAATAATAATAATGATAATAAAAATAGCGATAAGGATAATAACAATAATACGCGCAATAGTAAGAATAACAATGATGATAGTAATTGTAATAATGATGATGATAATTATAATAATAGCAAAGGAGATAATAATGATGATAATAATAATAATAATAATAATAATAATAATAATAATAATAATAATAATAATAATAATGATAATAACAGTAATAATAATAATAATAACGGAGATACTAATGTTAATAATAATAATACAGTAATACCAAAGGTAATAATCAGAATAATGATTTTGATGATAGTACTAATAATAATGACAAATAATAGAAAAGTCAAACAATGATGAAATAAGTATGTTGACAATATTTTTACATAAGACGAAACTGTTTCAAGAACTGCTACAAGCTTTATTTATTTATTTATTGAGTTTGAACTATTATCCTACTTAACATGGTAAAATGACTGCCTTGATATGAGTATTACTGTAACATATGCATATTGTTGAAACCGAAACAATACTATGAAAAGACATGTTTTAGTAAAGTGAACGTAAAAAAATATATATACATACACTGGTAAAAACAGAAAATGCATTGCATGAATATATGGTAAAGATTATACAGTGCAAAATTAATGTCAACGCTGCTCTTGTTCCTAAAGTTAACATTACTGTAGTTATAAAATTACAAGTATTTTACGATTTTTTGCAATAGATACAGCTGTGGCAGAGAAAAAAATAAATGACCTTCTTGGTATGTTGTAACCGTGACAAATTCATAGCTATTTAACTATAAATAAGGATAAAATGTGATGGGATAGTGGTAACAGGTGATCATGAATATAATGATAATGAATGTAATATTTAAGAAAGTAAAGGAGCAGGAACAACGCCAACATGAATGATATCATTAGTATTAAATGTTTTTCTCTTATTTTAATCAAAACCTCTTTTGATATTGCTAATGTCATTTTAGATTTTATCGTTACTCTTGTTAACATAATTATAGTCATCAATACTATTATTATAGTTGTTGTCGTTGCAGTTATTGTAAATGAAGAGTAATGGTGACGATGATTATAACAATGAAAACAATAGCAATTACGTTCATGATGATTATTGATGGTAATGATAATAATGATAATGATATTAATGATAATAATTATTGTAATAATGGTAATGATGATAATAATAATTATTATTATTATCATTATTATCATTATTATCATCATCATTATTGTTATTATCATCATTATTATCATTATTATTATTATTATTATTATTATTATTATTATTATTATAAAGTTATAATAATAATGATGATGATGAGGATGATAATGATAATAATAGTAATAATAAAAATGATGATAATTATAATGATAGTAATAATGATAATAGTAGCAATAATGATAATGATAATGATAATAATAATTATAATAATAATAATAATAATAATAATAATAATAATAATGATAATGATTCTATCAATGGTAATGATTAACTAGGATAGTGATGGTGATGTTAATGATAATGATGGTATAATAACAAAGCTAATAATGATAATCATAATAATATGGATAATTATGACAATGATAAAACTAATAATAATGATATAAATGATAATGATAATGATAATAATAGTAATGATAGTAATAATAATGATAATGACATTCATGATATTGATAATGACAGCAGTAATAATAATCATGAATATAATTATTATTATCATTATTATTATGATGATAATAATAGTGATAATAATGATATTGATAATGATAAAATTACAATTATGATGATAATTATAAAAATAGAAATTATATTGGAAAGGATAATAATGATAATAATGGTGATTGAAATACTGCTAGTAATTATGATAATAATGAGAAAATGATAAAAATAATAATAACAATGATAGTAATAATAATAATGATTATAATGAAAATGATTATAATAATAATAACAATAATAATTATCATAATGATAATAATGATAATGATAATAATAATGATAATAACGATAATCATAATAATAAGGATAATTATAATAATGATGACGATTTGATGATGATATGATAATGGTATAGATAATGTTAATAATAACAGTGAATGAGAGTGGTAATAGTATGACATTCATGAAAATGATAACAGCAATAAAGATAATGATGATGACGATAATGAAGATGATGATAACAATGATATAATAATTTTATTGTTATCATCATTATTGTCATTGTTGTTATTATCTTTGTTATCATTATTATTATCACTTCTTTATTATCATCATCGTTATTATTATTATCATCATTATTGCAGTTGTTAGTAGCAGTAGTAATAACATTATCATTGTTTTCATGTGTTGTGGTTATAGTTATGATTATTATTATACTTATTATTATAATCATTATTTTGTTATTGTTATTATTTTTATTGTTATTGCTATTATTTTCATCATCATTAACATTATTATCATCATTATTGTTAAATTCATGATCGGTATTACTACTTTTATTGTTTTTTATCATTATCATCATTCATTTATTGTCTCATAATTACTTTTTTTATTATTATCATCATCATGAACATCATCATTTTATTGCTGCTGTTATTATTTTTTTTATTACTGATATCATCATTGTCGTCATCTTCATTACATCATCATCATAATCTTTACTATAATATTATTATCAGTATCAATATTGTTACAATTACCGTTGTTTTCATTATCATCAATATTATTATTGTTATTATTATATATTTTTTTTTAATTCCTATCATACTATTATTATTGTTTGCTTTTATTTTCTTATTGCTATCATTTTTAGTATTATTATCATTATTACTATTATTATCATCATTATAATCATTGGTATTGTTATTATCATTATTATTTTTATCCTTATCATTTTTGTTATTGTTATTAATATTATGTTTATTTTTTCACTGTTGTTGATGTTACCATTATTTTGTTATTACCATTATTATTATTTATCATCAACATCATCATCATCATAGTTATATTAATTATTATTATTACTATTATCATTATAATTATTGTTGTTGTTATTATCATTTTGTTGTTATTATTATTAGTAATATAAACATTATCATTATAGTCATTATTATTATTATCATTATTATTATTATTATTATTATTATTATTATTATTATTATTATTATCATTATTATTATTATTATTATTATTATTATTATTATCATTATCATTATCATCATCATCATTGCTATTATTATTAATATTATTGTTATTATTATTATCATTATTTTTATTATTGTTGTTTTTGTTGTTAATATTATATTTTCAACAGTCATCACCATCATCATTCATTTATTCATAAATCATGTATCTTTTGTCATTGCTCCAATAATTATTATTTTCACCCTCATTAGTTGCAGTTTTAAGTCTATCTATAGTTCCCAGTTGCATAGCTATTATAATTTCTGTCAGCAAAATCACCATCATTACTGTCATCATTTACATTGTTGGTTTGCTTTATTATCAGAATCTTCATTGTCACCATATCTCATGAGTATGATTATAAAGGTCATCATTGCCATAAAGCATTCTAAACAAAAC
>NC_091579.1:22127866-22140366 GCF_042767895.1 Penaeus vannamei
GGGTAATGTCCGCGTTTCGGCGAGAGTACAGTGCGATATCTAGATTATATTCAGATAGAAAGCGCACCCCGGGGCCAATTAACGAAGAGAGTTCCGTAAGCAACTACTGTATTGCGTCATGGAATTTTACTGTGGCATTAGCATCCATTAGGCATAGCCATCCCATCAGGGATTTCCCAGTACAACGTATGATTAGCCATTGTCACCATAGGAGTCGTAACTTATTCCTGTTCTGTCTCTGAAGGGCGTCCGCCCCGGCATATTGATCCCGTATGGAAGATATGTTTCAGTGTTTGATTCGCGTGTTTGGCGAGACTTCGCTGGCTGAAATTCGCTTACGGGAAAGTCTTCGAGCACACTGTACTTACGCTGAGCGGATTACGTGATATATACGTGTACACGAGAGACATTCTAAGGTCTTAAGGTCTTATCCGCTGTGTTTGTGTCTGTTTATTTTAATGTGTGTGTGCAGTGATATCTGTCGCCGTTCCCCAAGCATCCCTCCACCCCTCCTCTGTCCCTCAGATCCGAGTGATGGTACCATGGAATGAGATGGTGGTCCTCGACGACATCGTGATGACCGTGAGCGGTGTCCCGGGACACAGCGATCGCTCGGACGACTACCACGACCACAAGCAGCGGCGCCTCGGTTCGTCGCACTGCCCGCTGCACGATTACGACCTCCTCAAGCCGGTCGTCATGGCCACATGGCAGAATGGCTTCCAAGGGGAGTGTCCCGAGGTGGACGCCATCCTGGTGGAGGCGCAGGCGGTGCAGGAATCCGTTCGCATCCCCGGGACGGGACTTTACCTCGTGTACCACTCCTCAAGGTACTCTGTTTACTCTAGTTGTGTGTGCGTTACTCCCGCACGCCTAGCTTCTTATGCAATATCTATCATCTTTTAACCACTTAATCAACAAAATAATTCCAAACACACTCCGACCAAAGCCGCGAAGCTCAACATCAACAAACCAAACCCACGACGAATGCTTCCTTGCAGGGCCAACGGCTACGAGTCCACGCTGCGCCTCCAGCTGACGCCTGACCGCATCCCGTCCTCCCTGCGTCGCGTCCACCTGCGGATCGTCCTCGAGGGCATTCTCTTCCGCAAGGTGTTCGAGGCCGACCCCGCCATCAAGTTCACCTACGCCTGGAACCGCATGAACGTGTACAGGTAAGTGGTCGTGGCCAGTGGTGCTCCGGGAGAGGCTGATGAGGATGATGGTGATGGTCATAAGTAATGAAATTTATTGTTTTGAATAGTGGTACTAGTTGAATTGGTAATAATGTGTTATTACTCTTATTATGACTATTAGTGTCATCATCATTATCAGAATGGTATTGCAGTTATTACTATCATCTTTAATAATTTACCATTATTATTATTATTATCATGGTTACCATTGATAGTAGTAGTAGTAGCAGCAGCAGTATAGTAGTACCCTTATCATAATTATTATACCATTAGTAGTAGCAGTAGTTTAAATTTAAATTTGTACCTTTTCTTTATCAGAGTGACAATATATAGAAAAGGATAGATAGATAGATGGGTAGATAGATAAATAGATAGATACAGATATAGATGCGTACATATCATCATTGTTGTCATCATTAGCAATAGTGTTACATGTTCCTGTTTGATATTATTATAATCAGAATATGCCTCTTTTGATATCTATTTCTCTCTTTTTTCTTCTTCTTTCTCCTCTTCACCCCCCCTCCTCCCGCCTCCCTCTTTCTTACTTCCTCTTTCTTTCCTCCTCTTATTTTCCTCTTTCACTTCTCTTCCCTCCTCATCCACCCCTCTCCACGCCCTCCTTTTCTCCCCCTCCCTCTCCCCTCCCCCCTTCTCTCTCCTCTTTCCTCCTCCTTCCTCTCCTCCGCCCCTCCTTAAATTCCCTACCCTTCCCTCCTATTTTACCCCCTCTTTTCCTCCCCATTTACCCTCTCTCTTTTCCCTACTCCTTCCCTCCTCTTTTATTCCCCCTCCCTTTCCCCATCTTCCCTTCTCTTCTACCCCTCTCCTACCCCTCCCTCGACCCCCACCCTCGACCCCCACCCTCGACCCTCGCCCTCGACCCCCGCCCTCGACCCCCACCCTCGACTCCCCCCTTCGACCCCTGCCCTCGACCCCCACCCTCGACTCCCGCCTTCCACCCCTGCCCTCGACCCCCACCCTCGACTCACGCCTTCGACCCCCGCCCTCGACCCCCACCCTCGACCCCCACCCTCGACCCTCACCCTTGACCCCTGCCCTCACCCACCGCCTCCCCGCCCGAGCAGGCAGAGCGTGTACGGCGTGACGGTGGCTCGCGTGTCCGTGGGCTACGAGCACGAGAACTGCCCCAAGATCATCTGGGAGCACCAGACGGCGCGGGTGGCGGGATACGACCTCGCCATCTCCAGCGTGGGCGGATTCAACCTGCATGTGCATCACGCTTATAATTTCCATCAGGGTAAGGATTTTATTTTCTTCTTCTTTCTTTCTTTTTGAAGGGGGTTGAAGGGATTTGGATGTTTGGAAATATTGTGCATGCAACTTTCGTGGGATATTTCCTTGTGCGGAAAGTTTTTCCTCTCTCCCTGTGACGCCTCCTCCAACCTCTCATCCGCCCCGCAGGGATCTTGCAGAAGGGCGACGGCCAGAACATCCACCTGGCGGGCCAGCGGCACCTGGTGACGACCCTCCTGGGCACGGGCGAGCAGCGCGAGGTGAACTGCGGCAGCCGCTGCGAGGGCCGCGCCGAGCACTCGCCGCTGCACGCCCCGACGTGCCTCGCCGCCGCGCCCGACGGCTCGCTCTACGTCGGCGACTTCAACCTCATCAGGAGAGTCAAGCCCGACGGCACCGTCATCACGGTGGCCAAGCTCAAGTGAGTCTCTCTCTCTCTCTCTCTCTCTCTCTCTCTCTCTCTCTCTCTCTCTCTCTCTCTATATATATATATATATATATATATATATATATATATATATATATATATATATATATATGTATCTCTCTCTCTCTCTCTCTCTCTCTCTCTCTCTCTCTCTCTCTCTCTCTCTCTCTCTCTCTCTCTCTCTCTCTCTCTCTCTCTCTCTCTCTCTTTCCCTCTCTCTCTTATACTCTCCTACGTTAATTTTTCACACGAGGATAATCGTTAGTAATATGAATATTTATGAATGTTGATGCAGTGCTGTAATTGATAGTGATGATATCAGTTTACTATATCATACATGCGCTCCGCGTGCGCGCTTGTGTGTTTCTTTGCTTCATAATCCAAACCGAACAATGTATTAACCCAAACCACTCTCCCCACACATCCTCACCCTTCACTGCTCACCGCAAACCCCTTGCCTCCTACCCTTCACCTTCTCTTCCACCCTCACTTTCATCCTTCGCTCTTCACCTTTTTTCCTCACCCTCTCCCTCTCCCTCTCCTTCCCTCTCCCTCTCCTTCCCTCTCCCTCTCCTTCCCTCTCCCTCTCCTTCCCTCTCCCTCTCCTTCCCTCTCCCTGTCCTTCCCTCTCCCTCTCCTTCCCTCTCCCTGTCCTTCCCTCGCCCTGTCCTTCCCTCTCCCTCTCCTTCCCTCTCCCTCTCCTTCCCTCTCCCTCTCCTTCCCTCTCCCTTTCCCCACAACAGCGAGACGCGCGTCTCCTACCGCTACCACGTGGCCGTCTCCCCCCTGGACGGCTCTGTGTACGTGAGCGACCCCGAGGCCCACCAGGTGCTGCGTCTGGAGAACACGGAGGGCGTGACAGACCCCTTGCGTAACACCGTCACCGTCGTGGGTTCGGGGCAGCGCTGTCTCCCCGGGGATAGGAACCAGTGCGGCGACGGAGGGATGGCGAGACACGCGCGCTTGACCTATCCCAAAGGTGAGGGGGTTAAGGGGGCTAGAAGTGAGGGGAAGGAGACGAGGAGAAAGAGGGGCTTCTTGGGATAGGTCTGTTGCTCTTTATATGCCTGTTAACGGGTTGATTTACTCGTTGATTTACTTTTTATTTGATATGATTGTTATTCTTTTTAGTTTACAGAACGTCCGTTTAAGCTTTTGTTTAACTGTACTTGGTTTAATTATTATTTCTTTTTTTTGGGGGGATGGGTGGTAGAATGAGTAAACTTTACTTCATAGATCCCAATAGCTTTTTTCTGAACAATATCATTATTTAGTTATATGCTGTTCTTTCTATAAGTTATATACCATCTTTCTGGTACACTCTGGAAACGAATACATATGACACAAATAAATTCATCAAACGTACTTTATATACCACGTATATTTTTCATTGTACACTGACTGTTGCGTTCACTATTTCCCTCCGCCATAAAGAAAACGTATGTGGAGTTTTGTTATGTTATCGGCGTTTTATGTCGTTTTGTATACAACTCCATTAATTGTTTAGAAGTGTGTAGATATTTTCCTTTATCTGTTTATCTTTATTTTTGTAATCATTTGACTTTAAAATGTTAAAAAGCCAGCTTGGTCACCGAGCTTAAAATAGAAGGGGATGAAATAAAATGAATACGGTAAAATTACGTGTCATTAAGAAAGTTTTTTTAATGGAGAGGAAAAAAACACTCATTAAGCCTGGAAAAATATTGCGATATCCCGCTGAGAATATACATTTTAAATACGAAAGCATTTTCACGTCAACCGTCACATTACACCGTTTTCTGTCTGTCTGGCTGTCTGTCTTTTTATTTTTTTAATCACTTTAGACGAATTCTTGAGGAAAGAACTGGTATTTTCAAGCAAATTGACATTTTTATTTATATAAGGAGGACAGAATTGACCCATATATATTTAAGAAAGAATTTTGGCTTTTTCTGTAAAATGTTCTTGTAAAATGACCTGCGTTTTATTTTTATTTTTTATTTTTTTCAGTGAATTATATTTTACAAGATAAATTCGCTGTGAAACCATCCTTATTAGTGACACGATGCGAATCATTTTCTGTAAATTATAATCCCTTTAAAACATATCCTAAAAAAATGCGTCTCACGAAAGCCATATTATGTATTAACATTTCCTGGACTCCTTCCTAGGTCTGGCCATCTCGTCATCGGGCGAAATCTACATCGCCGACGGGACGAATATCCGCGTCGTGAGTCCAGCCGGCGATATCCACACGCTGATCGGAGGCCACGACCACCGCTCCCACTGGGCTCCCGTCCCCTGCAACGGCACCATCAACATCGACCAGTTGCACCTCCGCTGGCCCACCGAGCTGGCCATATCTCCTCTCGACGGCTCCCTTCACATCCTTGACGACCACTTGGTGCTTCGCGTCACGCCTGATAATCGAGTGCAGGTTTGTAGGATGGCTTGTCTTGAGGGGAATGGGGCTGTATACTAGTATTATCATTAATACTGTTATATGACGATGCTGTTCGAATTAAGATTATATACTATCATTGTTATCGTGACACACATAACTGTATCATTATCATTACAGATATATATTGATATTAATGTCACCTTGAGGCTTACACTAACATACGGTTATGACATTATCCCGCACGTCACAGGAAGATGATGCTGGTTAGCATCTTTCTCACCGCGCTGTTTCGTATTGCAGGTGCTGACGGGTCGGTCCCTGAACTGCCCCTTGCCGCCCCACGAGCCCTCAGACATGTCCCAGACGGCCCTGCTGCTCAACCCTCAGTCTATTGCCTTCTCGCCGCAGGGTAAGTTGAGGCCTAAAAGTAATGGAGAGAGAAATAGAAGGGTGCGATAGACAATTAGAAATGGAATGTGATGGAAAGAAGGGGAAGGAAGGAAAAGAGGAGGGGGAGGGAGAAATATAGAGAAAGGGAAGGATAAATAGGTAGACAGATTGAGAAAAGGCGGAAAGGGAGAAATAGGAGGCAGAAGAAAAAGGAAGGAGATAGGAATAAAAGAGAAAAAATCTTGCGGAATCCCCACCAAACATGGTAGTGTGCTATTTAAAGCTAAGTGGATCTCAAAAACTGTCATTATTGTGTTGAAACATTACACGAGTTAGACAAAGTAGATGACAGAAATTCATTGTGATAACACTGATTCACAGGTGAGCTGTACATCGCGGAGAGCGATACGCAGCGGATCAACCGCGTCCGCATCATTACCAGCGACGGCCGCATCAGCACCTTCGCCGGCGCGGACCCCGGCTGCAACTGTCGCGACGCCACCTGCTACTGCCACACCTATGACAACGTGTCGGCGACGTCGGCTATCTTTTCGTCGATCTCGTCCATTGCTGTCACTCCTGACAGCGTCTTGCACGTGAGCGACCAGGCAGGGTACCGCGTGCGCTCCGTCAGGTCCCTCCTGCCGGAGCTCAATGAGCGCAAACAGTACGAGATCTTTTCTCCTGACACGCATGAGGTGTACGTGTTCAACCGCTTCGGGCAGCACCTGGAGACCCACAACCTGGTCACGGGCCAGACCATCTACAAGTTCTCGTACAGCGACAACTCCAACACGGGCAAGCTGCTCACTGTCACGGACTCGGCCGGCAACCGCTTCCAGATCATTCGCGATCGCGTCGGCTTCGTCAAGGCCATCGAGAACCCACAGAAGCAGCGCGTCCAGATCACGCTGTCCATGATGAAGATGCTGCAGCAGCTGGTGGCACCCGACGGCTACAACATCACCTTCAACTACCACGGGGCGACAGGATGCATGCGCTCCAAGGTCGAGGCGGTGGGCAGGTCCTACAGCTACGAGTACGATGCCCAGGGACGTCTCACCCAGGCCGTCCTGCCCACCGGCCAGGTCATCCACCTCAACTTTGACCTGAGTGTGCGCGGTGCAGAGGTGACCGTGACTAGGGATGGCAAGGAACCAGTCATTACAAGGCTCAGGGGCAACACCTTCAATCATACATCAGGTCAGTACGAACTTTTAGTTGTGGAGTTTAGAAACATCAGTTTCATGCTGAAGAAAATAAACGCCGAAACATTCACATTGTCAGATATTAAGTTTTCACTTTTGTTCTTTAGGTCCCGTGGAGGCTTTAGCAGAAATGGGAGGCCAAGGACCGCTGAGAATCCTGACCGCATGGAAGCACGAGGTGTCGCTCGAACGCACCGCCTACCGAGTGCTGGAGTCGACGAGTCCCACCTCGGCTGAGATGTTCCCCGTTCTGTCCCGCCAGCAGACGCACATCAGCGGCAACACGGTCAACCGCTACGAGTGGAGCTACTCGCCCGCCACGACAACCGACAGCCACAATGGCATGAAGGTAGTAGATGACCACTGTATTTGTTTGTTTTTAGATATTTCTTCATTTCTGTTGTTTTATTTGATATTTTTTTATTTTTATGTAGCAATATATGGTGATTTTAATAAATACAGTATCATGATGTATGGATATGTAATATATGATAGATACAAGCAAGCAATGCGATCTTCCTAGTCTCACCCTTTGGCCATGTTGCAGGTCTCTGGCACTCTCAGGGTGAACGGAGCCGACCTCCTGACCCTGAGCTACGACCCTGTGTCTTCCACCGAAGCGCTCCTCTCCGTCTCGGGCCACATGCTCGTCAACATCACCTATGACCACCTCGGCAGACCCATCCGCTGGGTGCCTGTGGCCCCTCTGGTGGCCAGCAACGTCACTTACGACCACTGGGGCCATATCACCAGCTGGGTCAGGGGAAACCTCTCCGAGGACTATTATTACGACGATTTCCTCAGGCTGGTGGCAGTCGTGTACGCCGACGGCAAGGATGTCAAGTACGAATACCGCAGCCACTTCACTAAGGTGCGTTTGGGGAGTCTTGATGAAGTGCAGAATGACTTACCTTAGGTTAAACAGAAAGATTTGTGTTTTGTGTAATTTCCTAAAATGTTATTTCTAATGTCATGGAAAATATAAGGAAAGAGATACGTGATCTCTGTCATCCCATCCCGAATGCAATGTGCGCCATACAAATTGTTGAAATAACAGTAAGTGTATGATTCTGTTGATGCTAAAGCGAATGCAAAATTTCTCCTCAAAGCATGGTCATTTCCTCACGCAGCCCGAGAAGGTCACTCACCCGAGCGGAAGGGCCTACGGCCTGGTCTACGATGACGCGGGGTCGCTTCGGGAGGTCGTGACGCCCCGCGGCTCCGCTTACACCCTTCAGCTCTCGACCTCTCTCGGCTTCTACAGGCTGAGGCTGGCGCTGCCTATCGACAGCATTGCCCTGCAGGTTTGTTGCTTAGAATATTATTTACATTCCCAGTGATGGTGCTTTTCAAATTAATGATTCACAGTTAATGATAAGCAGAGTAATTTGATAATCATTTTTTATCAGAAATATAAGGATAGTTCAAGATTCATAGTCCGTGTGTTTTGTATAATGATTCCAAAAGTACTGTTAAAGTGAATTACTGTATTTGCTTGTGGAGAGCAGATGGATGAGACTGAATCTTCCCGTAACAGATGCGCCTGGACGAGGAAGGGCGCGTTCTGGCCATCACGCTGCCCGGGCGCGGCGGCACGCTGCTCTACGAGTACAACGACGCCGGCCAGGTCACCGCCGAGCTCTACGGCCACGGCCTCACCGAGTACTCCTACTACGACACGGGTCTCATGCGCAACGCCAAGACGAAGCACAGCCACTTCGACCTCCGCACCGACTACCACTACCACGGCGGCCTCATGAAGGAGATGAAGCTGCGTTACGGCCCCAAGAGCAACCTCCACAACGCCAAGCTGCGCTTCCAGTACGACGGCTCGGCGCGCCTGCGCAAGGTGGAGGGAGAGGTGGACTCTACGCCTCTCGCGGAAATGTACATTCGCTTCGACAATCAGACGGGCGTCCTCCAGGGTATCAGTGACCTGCGCATCATCAGGAACAACATCCTCGAAACGATGATTCAGAACCCGAAGAAACACTACGTCAACACGCGCAAGCAGGACAACTACGGCCGCCTATCCGAGGTCTTCATGACGCTGGGAGACCGGATGGTGTTCCTCATGCAGCTGAAATATGACAACCGCAACCGCATTTCCGAGCGGGTGATCGAGGTGGCCGGGCGGCGCGAGGGCCTCAACATCACGTACATGCCCGACGGCCAGATCCTGGGCGCCAACGGGAAGGTCATCTGGCTCTACAGCTACGACGAGAACGGGAACGTCATCAGCTACTCGGAGAAGAGCTTCCGCACCAACCTGCAGTACGACGAGTGCGACCGCGTGACCATGGTGGGCACGAGCGAGGTCGAGTACGACGAGCGCGGCTTCGTGATCCGCATCGACAACCAGAACTTCGACTTCAACACCAAGGGTCAGCTGGTGGCGGCCTGGGACAGGGAGCAGACCTGGTCCTTCAGGATCGGCTACGACCACTTCGACCGCGTGTCGGTGTACGAGGACCACCACGAGAACATCACGCAGCTCATCTACGGGCGTCCTGACCAGCCGCACCTGGTGACGCACCTGCACAACCCTCGCTCCGGCGCCACCACGACGCTGCTCTACGATGACATGAACCACCTGATCGCCGTCGACCAGCCGGACGGACGGTACTTCGTGGCCACGGACCAGAACGGAACCCCCATCGCCTTCTTCAACGACATGGGCCTCCTCATCCGGAAGCAGGCATGGAGTCCCTTCGGCAAGTTGCTGGACGCCTCCGGTGAAAATATGTGGGTCGGCATCGGCCCCTGGGGAGGCTTCCTGGAGCCTGTGACGGGCATAGTGGTCCTGAAGGGCCACGCCTATCACCCGCAGCTCCTGCAGTGGCTGACTCCACAGTGGGGGCACCTGACGCAGACCACACGACATGTGACGGACGTCTTCGTCTACAGGTTCATGAACAACAACCCATTCAATCCACAAGACCGACTCCTCAGGCATTACTACACAAGTAAGGATTGCTGCCACTTGGCTCTGTCTGTTGTCTGGTCTGTGTTCTCGCTACATCTCGGGGTCATTTTCACGTTTTTTTTTTTTTTTTTTGCCATGGAATATCAAAATGTATTAGTTGAAATGCTGCACATTTTGTACGCACTGATTATTTCTACCCTGTCTTCATCTGTTGTATTCTAAATATCATTTTGAGTTCCTTAGTATTTCATTTGATATCATTGTGTGATTATAGTCCATATATATTTATTTAATGCGTACAAAAAGAAATATTTCCATCTGAACGACGAAGACAAGTAAAATGAGAAAAGATTTCTTTTATGATATTGATTCTAACCTTTCCTATGCTCTACTTCTCCAGACGTATCCGAGTGGCTGGAGCTTTACGGCATCGAGCTCCGCCTGGTCCTGGGCTCCGAGTACCACGAGGACACGATGGTCAAGCCGCGCGCCGTGGTCTCCGTGGACACCCTGGGCGCCTCGGAGGTGGTGAGCGGCCTCTGGTGCCAGTACCGCGCGGGCGTCCGCCACCTGCACGGCCTCAGCTTCTTCTCGCAGTCGCACATCCAGCGCCAGATGGGCACATGGAACGGCGCGCCCATCTCGCGCCAGGCGTCCATCTTCGGCCCGGGCGTGCTGGTCTCCAACATCGACGGCCGAGTGCTCGTCACCGGCGTCGGCGACGACGACTTCGCGGGCGTCATCGGCGACGTCATCCGAACCGTGCTCAACAACTCCATCATCCTGGACGTGAGCTCCACCCAGAACGGCCTCGACACCTTCTACTTCATCAAGGACAACCGCAAGCGAGCCGGCGAGGACATGCAGCACCTGCGGCGCCTCTCGGGCATCTTCAACATCTCGGACAGCGAGTCGGAGCGCGGCCACGAGATCCGCATGTCAACGCCCACGGCCAACCTGGTCATCATGTACGGCGAGCGAGTGCAGCGCGCCCGAAATCGGGTGCTGGACGAGATGGAGCAGCGGGCGGCCAGGGTGGCGTGGCAGCGCGAGGTGGCGCTGGTGAGCCTGGGGCGCCCTGGCACGCACAACTGGTCCCCTCAGGAGGCGGCGGAGCTCGTGCGCGAGGGCCGCGTGCCGGGCTACGTGGCCACGCACCTGCACCCGGCCTCCCGCTACCCGCTCCTGGCCGCCGACCCCTCCAACATCATCTTCAAGCACGAGACCTCCCGCAAGCGCCGCAAGAGCCGCAGAAAGGGCCGAAAAAGGAGCTGGCGGCAGCGCAAGAAAGGTGGTGCATACGAGCAGACATGAAGAGCTAAACGCTAGGCTTTAGCAGCAATGCTGTACCGCTGAACTTCCAGGCATACGCTACTGAATCTGCCTTTGTCGACAGATTGTGATATAATTGTACATATTAAATGTAAACTTAACAGAGTTTCGATATATACGCATACTGAGTGCGGTTTTGTTCTTTCTATATGAGGTGAATTAAGAATGTAACTTTCATTATTATCATCATATTATATTCGGTGTTCTTGAGAACCCCAACTGAAACCCATATATCAAGTATGACGACTTTTGATGTTCCTTTCATGTGGTTTTTACCTCCGACTGTGTCATGCGGTAATCCTACTGTAAAAATATGTCATGTATTATGTAAAGTAAAATAATGAGTTTTTAATAAACATTTCGATGTACATTTATCAGTGGTCTTTGCTCTTGAACCTTTGAAAAGGAATAGAGAAGGAAGAATGAAATATGTGTACTCAAAAGAAAAAAAAAGTGGTAAAAAATACAGGTGAAAGTGAATAGAAAGAAAATTGAAAAATGGGAAATGAAACGGAAAAGAAAATAAGAACAAAACTTAAGAACGGAAACCTAAGCACGCGCACACAAATACACACACGCACGTAAGCACGCGCACACACACACAGACAAACGAACGAACACACGTTCCAATACACACACAAACCAGTAACCACATACCACCTACAGAGGCAGACAGGGTAAGGGGGGAGGGGAGGGGGGAGGAGCTCAGCAGAAGGAAACCTGTGGGACTCGAGCAGGTGCTTCGTGTTTATAAACAAGTGTTCCCTCGCTGCACCAACGGGAAAATAACTTGTTAAACAGTTTTACTCTTCGGATTCTCCCTGTTCCCACACACGTCTTCCGGCTGTCCGTCTTGTGTCCGGGTTTTACCAATTCTTTTAAAAGTTTTATATCCTCTCTCATATACATAGACACAAATACGCACACAATCACACACGCAGATCTATATTTGTGTTTGTATGTCTGTACATACGTCATATATGGATAGATAGATAAATACACACACACACACATTTATATATATATATATATATATATATATATATATATATATATATATATATATATATGCATATATACATATAACATATTATGCATATATACATATAACATATTCATGTATATATACATATATATACTTATATCTATATATGTGTATATATATACATATATGTGTGTGTGTGTGTGTGTGTGTATGTGTATACATACATATATATATATATATATATATATATATATATATATATATATATATATATATATATATATATGTATATGTATATATATAGACAGATAGATAGATAGATAGATAGATAGATAGATAGATAGATAGATACATATATATACATATATATATATATATATATATATATATATATAT